>NC_056700.1:19070419-19095419 GCF_018831695.1 Puntigrus tetrazona
ACACTACAGTCACTGCACACACACACACACACTACACACACACTGACTACAGTCACTACACACACACTACACACACACTACACACACACTACAGTCACTGCACACACACACACACACACACACACTACACACACACTGACTACAGTCACTACACACACACTACACACACACACACACACACACACACACACACACACACACACACACACACACACACACACACACACTACACACACACACACACACACACACACACACACTGACTACAGTCATTACACACACACTACACACACACACACACACACACACACACACACACACACTACACACACACACACACACACACACACTGACTACAGTCATTACACACACACTACACACACACACACACACACACACACACACACACACACACTGCACACACTGCACACACACATACACACACACACACTCACACACACACACTACACACACACTGACTACAGTCACTACACACACTACACACACACACACACACTACACACACACTGCACACACACTGCACACACACTACACACACACACACACACTACACACACATTGACTACAGTCACTACACACACACTACACACACACTGCACACACACTCACACACACTACACACACACACATATATATATATATATATATATATATATATATATATATATATATATATATATAAAATGAAAATGAATTATTGGAAAAAATTTAATTAAATTAAATTAAATATACAAAAGTGTTCAGTTCAAGGTATATTTGCTGTAATATTTGTGTATAATTCCCGTGGTGTTTGAGAAACAGCTGAGATGTGTTAGTTTTCAGCGCAGCTTGGGTTCAGCTGTTCTTCTCTCGGCTCGTTACACAGCATCATTAATTGTTCTGGCAGCGGCGGCGGCGTCTGATGAAGGTCAAAGTCACACCGGATACGAGATGAGAAAAACACTGAGCTACTAAATGAATATATGCTGATGAACAGAAGAAGAAAACAACACTGCAACACTCTCTCTCTCTCTCAAGTGGTTTCATTCATCCTAACACTTACTTTAAATATTTATTCAAAAGTACAGGCCTGGTTTTTGTGGACGGAGATATTTGCCGTGACGCTCTTCACAGGATTCCCGGCACGCTGGAAGAGAGTCTGCATTCTGTCCTTTTTATTCCTGGAGTCAAACTGTTCAGAAAGCTGTTTAGAATCACATTCTGTACTAAAAACACAACCCCATTCTTACCCCTAAATGACAACGATTCACTTATGATTCATTCAAACACTCAGTTTCAATGTCTTCATAATCGAGTCACTGAATCATTCACTTATATGATTCATTCAAACAAGCAGATTTGATCAGAAATGAACCATACATTTATTGCTTTGTTAATCCTGTCAAATCTGAATGTACATTCTTTTATTAGTATTAGTATTATTTTTTTGTCTTTATGTATAACTGTATCTATGTTGTGACGTTTGTACTGTTCAATGCAAAAATGAGTCACTGAATCATTCACTCGTACGATTCGTTCAACGCGCACAGTCTTAATGAACGAGTCACTGAATCATTCTCTCACATGATTCGTTCAAACGCGCGTGATTCATTGAAAACCTCAATGATCGAGTCACTGAATCGTTCAATTTGTTCAAAAGTGAATTACTGCAAATTCGATGCGGCTTAATATAAGAAACAATCCTAAAAAAGTCCAAGTTTTATATATCTTATTAAATGATACAATATGAACTGAAAATCTGTGTTTTTTATAATGTTATGTCTATGGAGAGACAGCACCGATTTTTTAATTTTTTCTACCTCATATGTTTTATTTTCTAGGGAACAAAAAGCTTAACATGCAGGGCAATTTCTTCTGGGCTATGTATTAGTTTTTATTATGATTATCATGGAATAAGGTCCTCCAATGAGGCGTTAAGCATTATAGACTGTCTATAAACCATGCCTTGAACTGAGCTTGTTTTTCTTTACACTTGAGTCTAAGTTCAGACTAATGAATCTCAGCAAAGCAAACATGAAGAGTGCATGCAAACTCATTTAAAAACACAAAACATCATCAAAACGCGTTTATTATCCCAACGCCAATACCAATAAATACCAAATTATTTTAAAAAATACACATTTGTATCATGCACTGTCATTTTTAAATGTTTATTCGGTAACTCTTTACAATAAGGTTCACTAGTTAACATGAAATCAAATGATTCAAGCTGTGAACTAACGAGAAATGATTGCATTTCTATGAAGTAACGTTAACAAAGATGAATAAATGCCGCAATAAATGTAAATATAGATTGACACACTGCAGAGTGCTACCCTTTTTATTTATTCACAAAGCATGCATCAAAAAAGAAGGAAAACGCACAATAAACACTGATAAATAAACAATATTAATGACTTAATGCGTGAAGTGCACTCATCAGTGAGCAGGGAGCAGCACGCGACCCGATGCTCTGACCGATGGGCGGCGCGACACCAAGCAGAGCTCCTCAGAGCTGCTTCAGCAACATCAGGATGAAGACGATGACAGGCATCCTCAGACGAGGACGGACGAACGCAGTTAGGGTGAGAGACCTCAACCTCACACACACACACACACACACACACAGTCTTAGACTTCACGCTCGCGTCTCAGCAGCAATCGGAGGAGAAATCGCGTGGAAGTGATCGACGCTGTGTCGCACGTGTTGCTTCGCGTCTTCGCTCGCGCTCTGTTTAGTGAACGCTCTCCAGAAACAACACCGACCCCGAGCACCGTGCCGGCTCAGAGCCGCCTCGGCAGCTCGGAAAGCGTAGTGAAGGCAGACCTTAACGTGAGCGCCGTCAGATGATTCAAAAAGAGCTTCATAATCCGAGTTAACGGCACCAGGGCTGGTTGTTAAGTTTCTTGCTGATAGACAGAAGAAGCACGAGATGGAAGTCTCTCAAGGTGACCTTAAAGTTGGGCGGCTGCACTCACAGAAGAACACTGAAGTGTCCAGGGGACAGATGAGCTGAAAAACTGCTAGTTAGGAGCCAGATAGGGGTTTCAAGCACCTCTGTCACCTCTGTCGCCTCCATCACAAGCAGTCTGGATTACGTAATTATATTACATTTTAAAACGCTCATAATCAGAGTTACAGTACTTTATGTGCGTGCATATTAATTGCATTGTAATTTACTGTTTCTGGTTCTCCTTTTTTTTCTCTTTTGAAGTTTTCTGTCCTAAAATGAAACGAAAATTTCCATTCAGCTTTGACCATGAATCGTCATGTAAATGATTTTGCGATCCGTGCATCTGAAATGAGACGAAGCACCTCTGAAGCTATTAAATCATGTATGAAATGAATAATTAAAACGCTGTTTTCATCATATCCAGTGACCTTCAATAACTATTGACTGTTTTCATCTTTATTAATGATTGTTATGTAATGCAGGGATCACTAAATGTTTTAGAACCCCTTTGACGTTAAACGTTTGCCTGCAGTATCTCGGAGGAAGCTAATATTTCAGTTATTTAACCACGTTAAATCATTTAACCATATTCACGTTTACAGTGTTTTTTTTAGATTGTTTTATTTTAGCATTATTATGACGTGATTTATCATTGGCTTTTCATCCACTCACAAAGCCACTGCAGGTCTTACATTGAGCCCAGTTTGGGAACCTCTGGTTTAAATATAGAGTTTAATGCAATTATATCAAAGAATATCAAGTATTTTCCCCATCTTCACTTTTTATAGCTATATGGTGCATGTATTGGTACGTTGAAAACAAGCTAGGTAAAAGAAATCGTCAGAATACCTAAAATGAGGTGTTTTTGAGGTCGTGTGAATTATACGTGGACTCTGAGATGTTTGATGTGTTCTTTGAGCTCAGAGCCTCATCAAGCCGAGGATTGTGGGATTGTTTGGAGTGTTTGGCGCTGACATTAAAGCGTATGGATCTGTGGTGGTGTGTGTGGGAGTGTGTGCTCGTTGTTCTCAGGACACGCTGTGTAAAGACGGATCGGTGCCGCTTCCACGACTGTTTGCTGATCAATGCGTGCAACCTTTTCGTTATTTTAAGACGAGCGTTGTGTTTGTTCTTCCTCGGTCCAGTGTTTGTGGACTTAAATCCTTACTAAAAGTCCGGCTGATCTGCTTTTATCTGCTTCAGCTGCAGAGAGTTTACAGATATATCCCCATATAGATCTCGCACAGCCCTACTGTAAACGGTCGTCGGGGTGTTCTGGACGGTTGCCAGGGCGTTGCTATGCAGTTGCTGAGAAGTTTTGGAGTGTTGCTACTGTAAAATGATTGTCAGGGATGTTCCGGACGGTTGCCAGGGCGTTGCTATGCAGTTGCTGAGAAGTTTTGAGTGTTGTTACTGTAAACTGTCGTCGGGGTGTTTTGGGCGGATGTCATGGCGTTGCTATGCAGTTGCTGAGAAGTTTTGAGGGTTGCTACTGTAAATGATTGTCAGGTGTTTTGGGTGGAGTGTCAGGGCGTTGCTATGCAGTTGCTAAGAAGTTTGGGTGTTGCTACTGTAAACTGTTGTCGGAGTGTTCTGGGCGGTTGTCAGGGCGTTGCTATGCAGTTGCTAAGAAGTTTGAGTGTTGCTACTGTAAACTGTTGTTGGGGTGTTTTGGGCGGTTGTCAGGCGTTGCTATGCAGTTGCTGAGAAGTTTGGAGTGTTGCTACTGTAAACGGTCGTCGGGATGTTCTGGGCGGTTGTCAGGGCGTTGCTATGCAGTTGCTGAGAAGTTTTGAGTATTGCTACTGTAAACGGTCGTCGGGGTGTTTTGGGCAGGTGTCAGGGCGTTGCTATGCAGTTGCTGAGAAGTTTGGGTGTTGCTACTGTAAACTGTCGTCGGGGTGTTGCTATGCAGCTGCTAAGGTATTCTGAGCACAGCTACTGTAAATTGTTTTGGGAGTGTCCTGGGTTCTGGGTTGCAATGCAGTTCCCCATATTTAATGTGGCTGATTTAGTTTCATTTCCACGCAGGTTGTTGTTTTTATTATTGTCATTTTGCTGCATTATGGAGATGTTGAAAGCATCTGTGAAGTGTCACAACCCCTGCCGGCCCTTATTGACGTTCTCTGAAGGGGTCTGACTCGTCTGTCATTTGTCGGACGCTGACATTTCCACCGGCCGTGTGTCATGACGGTTTTACTGAGGACTTTTCACGCCATGAATTATTCATGCAAACATCACTATCGGCACGCATGATTCTGAGGGATTAGGCAAATTGAAATCCTGATTGCAAAGGTGAATTATACATTAGTCAGTGCAATTAGGCAATGTCATCTGCCTCTGTAATTGATTATTTGATTAGAATGAATAAGCAGGTTTGTGAGGCGGTGCATGTGAAATCTGAGAATTTAAACATGATGTTTAATTGAAATGGGATGGATTTATGAGAAGCGAGGTGCTGGTGATGCCGAGATATTAGAGGAAACAGATCAAATCCAGTGATATCCTCCTCAGGCTGTCAGGAACAGGAAATCTGTTATATTTCAGATGTCGAGTGTTTTTGTATCCGTCTGTCTCCATGAAGCATCTGCTTCCATCATTGATTGATCATTTTCTGGAATCGTCTGAATGTGACAAACAAATGAGCGCGACATGCTTTCATAAAAACAGATGCAGTGTTAATAAAACATTATAATTAAAAATCAACATGTTGAACAAAAATAAGTCAGCTTTGCTTCATAATGCGCTGGCTGTTTTGCCAAACGATCAGAAAATGCTCTTTTAAATCTCAAGGGATGTAATGGAGTTATGTTTTGAGCTCGTCTTGGTTTTAGAACAGGGCTGTCCAAACTCTGCAGACCTCTGTCAAACGCTAGACGAAACGCCAAATATTTGCATAGAACAGCACAGTTCACGCGTGATGTTTATTCTGTTCTCCTTCCTGTCCCGCCCCCACAGGATGATTGACAGCCTCGTGACCCAATAGGCAGGATGATCGCTACCGGCGGGCTGCTGAGGATTTCCCGGCGCCAAGACTCGCTGCGAACCAAGAACCGCGCGGAGAACAAGAAGAAGCGGAAAGCCAAGAAGAAACGCAAGAACGACGTGGTGGTGGTGAAGGGCAAAGTGAAGCTGTTCTCTGTTTCCGGGCTGGTGGCAGCGCTAGGCGTTTTTATCCTGCTAATCGGCATCGCGATGGCCGTACTGGGGTACTGGCCCCGAGAAAACACCGAGAAATTCGCCCATCGCCCGTCGTGACGGGTAAAGAGGAGAACCTCACAAGCAATAACGAGTTAGTGATGTCAAACCAGCTGAATAACGCCAACTCTTCGGCCGGCTTCTTGAAGGCCTGTTCGCGACTTATTTATACTCGGATAACCTCAAAGTCTTCGGACCGTTAGTGATGGGCATCGGGATTTTCCTGTTCATCTGCGCCAACGCGGTTCTCCACGAGGATCGCGATAAGAAAACCAAAATCATCAATCTGCGCGACATTTTACTCCACGGTTATCGACATTCACAGTTTGCGCGCGAAAGACTGCGCGCCGTTCAACGGCCTCATCAGCTACATGCAATCGAAGAGATAAACCGGCGTCTCCGGAACTACAGGCGGCCGTCGTGCGCGAGAAAATACAGCTTGTTTGGCGGCGCCAGTGGTTCGCCGGCGCCATTTACAGCATCTATCAAGGGAGCGAGGAGTCGCGCGGTGCAGTGAAGCGCGGTCCATCGTCCGCGTCGTCGGTGAACGCCTTCACGCTCCCCGTCATCAAGCTCAACAACTGCGAGGTGCAGGAGAGCGAGGCTTCGCGGCGCAGGAGTTGCGTCGCCACCCTGGAGACCACGGCGGACGTCTCGAAGACGCGGATGTCGCTCTCGCGCCTGTCTCTGAATGCGCTGACCGATCCGAGCGCCGGCGTTTGGACGAGAAGTCGCGGCGCTTCAGCTGTCCCAGATTGGAGCGATCGGGCAGCAAGGGCTACATCAAACTGGCCGATCTCGGCGGGGAATCGTTCGAGACGCCGGACGCAGAGAGAGCGGAGAAAGAGGCGCAAGAACTTGCTAAGAACTCGGACGCGCGTCTGCGTGAACACACTGCGTCGCTGTCTGATTTGTAAAAATCGTAAAAGCTATCTTCTTACCAAGTACCTGAACGTTCTTAAATCAAAATGCATTTGTTTGACGGGGGAGAAGAGATTTTAGGCAAGAAAAGCAATCTTAATCGAAAGGCTAAACGAGATCGCTTTTTCAGGTTGATTTCAAGGTAAACGTTAATTCTTAAGTCGTTGTACCTGTCCACTGAATGCATCTTGATTCGAGAACGCTTAGAGGTTTCTACTAGAAAACGAGACCAAAAGTGTTTCTCGCAGCGTAGGGCTCCATGTATGATGTCTTCGAATCCCAACGATATTTACAGAATTCGTGGAATTTGCCAAATTTGGACAAAATGTACGAAGAGCAGGTCGCTACACTTAAATCGAAGCACCATGTGGACTAGCGTCCGTTAATGCTAAGCGGCAAAACTACGATTTAAACCTGAATCCTGCGTCTCTGCGTGAACGAACAGCGTTTTTATTAATAAAAAAAGCCATCATATATACGCGGAAATGTAAAGGTGTTCGTGGCAACCCGTCAAAATAAAAGTTTGGTTTAACTTGAAGGCACTGTGGCAGAAATATATGATTTTTTTTTTGTAAAATACACAACTAGTACTGCCGCTGTTAAAATTTTAATTAAAAGTAATATTTGAGTACAAAAATACACGAACATCTCCAAAACGGTCCGTTTTACTATTTAATTTGAGTAAAATTAGTGTCATCTAACAGCACATGTCAAAATAAAAGCTCAGTTTAACTTGAAGACATTGGGTCAAAAAATAATAAAAATAAAATAAAAATTTAATATAGAATTCAGTAGAATGTAATTAACATCACTACTATTTCTGTGGAAAAATGTATTAAATGTTATTTCAATTAGGTATAATTACATTCTTCTTCCACGTTTTAATTTTTAGAGTAAATCTCCTTTATTATCCAAAAACTACAATGTGTTACTTCTTATTAATTAAAAAGATAGATTAAATGCATTTTAATTAAATAAAACGTGTCCGTCAAATAATTAGACATGCTAGAGCACAGAATTTGGTAACAATAAAACATACGGTAAAAAAAGGTATTAACAAATATTATAACATTTTATACATACGTTTTGATTAATATATATAATTTATTTTTTTTGCTATTTAAAAAGGAAAAGAAAAGGTCCTGAAAAATCCTCATCTGTGAGACATCTTGCTAAAGAAAGTGACACTTTTATTGATCTAAGATGCTTTCAACTGTTCAAAGGTCACAGAATAGACTTTTATAATGTTACAGAATATTTCTACTTCCAGGAAATGGTGTGCTTCTGAACTTTCTCTTCCTGAAAAATAAAATACGTCACGTTTTCCGCAAAAATAAACAGTTTTCGACTGGAATAATGATGCTGAAAAATACAGAAATGAATTACACTTCAACACGCGTTCACGCACGCTTACACATTTCAATAATATTTGCCCGTTTTACTGCATTTTGATCAAATAATTGAGCAGATTTTTGTTCTAAACCCGGTCCAGAAGAGGTGTGTGTGTCGGTGGCTGTGTATTTGAGGACACCAGTGTTTCTGGATGAAGACGCGTTCTCACGTTCTCAGCGTTTCTGGAGTATGAGTCCGTCAGCTCCTTCACGTTCGTTCGTGTTCAAAGTACTGAAGCAGAGGATAAAGTCTATATTGAAACGCGAGTGACTCATGTGACGGGCGCAGGCGAGACGTTTATTATTAAGCTCAAAGTTTGTGCGGTTTTATTTATTAACTTTTTATAAATTCACTTCATTAACTGTAGCAAGTGTTCAACATGTCTTAATTTTGTCTTTCTTTGATTCTTTCACAGTATTGTCTGTCACGTCTTTATTTTTTTAACGAATTTCTTTGCGCTTATTTACATTTTATCGTTTTTATCTCTTCTTTATTGACCTTTAGATGTGTTTATGCCCCGAAGTCGTTCCTCTCTCTGCTGAACCCTAGCTGATGTAGAGAAGCGTGGTTGTTGTCTGTATCCAGACGTCTCACCCATGTTCGCCGCGATCACGACTCCATCCCGGGACGATGTCCGTGTCTCCCGGCGTGATGAACACATGCATAGAGCCGACGTTATGCAACTTTGCACATGCTGTCTTTGTATTAGACCGGCGTTAGAGAGCTGATATCGATGTGCACAAAGGCAATAAGTGATCTAGCTGAGGACGAGTCACTGGTTCTGATTCTGTTCCCTAGTTTTAGTCGAAATAAAGTTCTTTGAGATAATATTATCCTGCGTGGATTAATACTGACACCTGGTGGAGAATCTCACTCTCCTCTCACTTTATTCTCCTTCTTTCTGTATGGTTTGGTGTATTATATTTATCTATTTATTCGGAGCTGTTCATAACAATAATCACAGACCCGAATATAAACTCTATATTATGTTAAACTACACTTAATTATTGTAAATATGCATGGTTGATCACGCTCGTACGCTGTTTTCCTGCTTTAATGGCTTTAATCCGTGACCTTTGACCTTTACCTTGTAAAGTACGTGGCATCAGAGGAACACAAAAAGATGATCTTATTATCTCTTATCTTCGTGTGTTACGCCTGCATGTTACTACAGGAGAGAAAACACGTGAAGATCAGCGCCGAGGTTTCTGGGAGAATCTGCTCTTGACTGAGAACAGAAACCTTGTGTGGAATAACCGGCTTAGAACTTCTAGAATTTATAAATGAACATATCATTTCTGTTATAAAAATGACAATAAATATATAATACAGCAATCGACTATATAGACACAAATATAACAAAACAAAACTAATCATAGAAATATAGCATATACTGTGAGTCTGTGTGTGTGTGTGTCTGTGTGTGTGTGTGTGTGAGTATGTGCGTGTGTGTGTGTGTATGTGTGTGTGTGTGTCTGTGAGTGTGTGTGTGTCTGTGAGTGTGTGTGTGAGTGTGTGTCTCTGTGTGTGTGTGTGTGTGTCTGTGTGTGTGTGTGTGTGTGTGTGTGTGTCTCTCTATGTGTCTGTGTGTGTGTGTGTCTGTGTGTGTCAGTCTGTGTTGTGTGTGTGTGTGTGTCTGTGTGTGTGTGTGTGTGTGTGTGTGTGTGTGTGTGTGTCTGTGTGTGTGTGTGTGTGTCTGTGTGTGTGTGTGTCTGTGTGTGTGTGTGTGTGTGTGTGTGTGTGTGTGTGTGTGTCTGTGTGTGTGTGTCTGTGTGTGTCTGTGTGTGTGTGTCTGTGTGTGTGTGTGTGTGTGTGTGTCTGTGTGTGTGTGTGTGTGTGTGTGTGTGTGTGAGTGTGTGTGTGTGTGTGTGTGTGTGTGTGTGTCTGTGAGTGGAGTGTGTGTCTGTGGGTGTGTGTGTGTCTCTGTGTGTGTGTGTGTGTGTGTCTGTGTGTGTCAGTGTGTGTGTGTGTGTGTGTGTGAGTGTGTGTGTGTCTGTGTGTGTGTGTGTGTGTCTGTGAGTGTGTGTGTCTGTGTGTGTGTGTGTGTGTGTGTGTGTGTGTGTGTGTGTGTGTGTGTGTGTGTGTGTGTGTCTGTGTGTGTCTGTGAGTGTGTCTGTGAGTGTGTCTGTGTGTCTGTGTGTGTCTGTGTGTGTGTGTGTGTGTCTGTGTGTGTGAGTCTTTGTGTCTGTGAGTGTGTCTGTGTGTGTGTGTGTGTGTGTGTGTGTGTGTGTGTGTGTGTGTGTCTGTGTGTGAGTGTGTGCGCGTTAGTGCTGTCAGTGATCAATCGTATACAAAATAAAAGTGCACCGTATATGTGTGTGTGTGTGTGTGTGTGTTTATGAAGACATGCAGTATATATTTTAATAATATTAAAGAACGACCGGGTTGGGAAACCACGGCGTGGGCGTGACCAAGACGACGGCGAGCCAATAGCGAGCGCCGGGGGCGTGGCCGAGAGAAGCGGCGGAGTGCGCGATTGAAAGCGGAGCTCCGCAGGTGAAGCGCTCTCTCTCTCTCTCTCTCTGTGTGTGGTGAGTGGAGTGTGTGTGTGTGAGTGTGTGTGTGCGCGTCCGGAGCTCGGTCTGGATCGGGATCCTCTCAGGTGATGTCTGTTTCACACACTTTGGTGTACCGCAGCGCGCGCCTAACGGATGTGCTCGCGCCGCTCGTGCGCTTTTCAGGAAACATCCGTCTCCAGAAACGAGTTTTTTTAATAAGACCCCGGCGCCGATTGCTTTCAATCAGTTTCGATGCGTTTAACCCCGTGCTGACGTCAGCCGCCAGGCGGTCACGTGGCTAATTAGAGCAGTAAACGAGCGCTTTAATTCTCGCGCGCTGTGTTAAAAGTTAAAGAAAGAGTGCTGTGTGTGTGATCTGGATGCTGACTGTTTCTCCTCTCTTTCTTCTGGGATGTGTTCGGATGTGGATGGGCCCCTGGATGACCGTCTCTGGGTGAGTCCCCCTGTCTTTTCATGTGTTTCTAGCTCAGGAAAGCCCTTTCAGATGGAGAAGGGTTTAAATGAATGCAGATAGAGTTAATGCTGGATTGTAGTAGAACACGGCACATTAAAGTACTGTACTATAGTATGGTTCCAATGAATATGTCATCCGTATTTTTCATGTGCAAAATGTTCAGAAGAGTCAGACAGAGCTTTATCAGGCTTTAATGGCATGCAGTGTTTTTCTGCAAACATGACTGCTACTGATGAGCATGTATGTATATTTAGGAGCGCTTATGGAGGAAACGAATGGAGAAGATGCTTGTGCAATGAAAAGTCAGCATGTGGTCGGATCATGTGTGTGTGTGTGTGTGTGTGTGTGTGTGTGTGTGCGTTTGAGTCATTCCCGGCTTCAGAAGGAGGAAGTGATGCTCTTTTCATTTCCTCTTGACTTTCCTCTGTTTTTGCTGATGTGTGATCAGAGTTTCTCTGTGGAGTCTGCGTCTGCATGCGCATCGATCTGCAGTCGTCTGCAGGTTTTAAATCTGATAAACCTGCAGATATGGGAATAATGTGGAGAATCTGGGTTTATCTCCGGTTTATGTAGTAGATGTGCAGAGGCGTTTCTGGGCGCTTCACTCGACATCAGTTTCTGTTATTCTCAAAATTACTTAAATGATTTTTCAAACTTAAGAAATGTATTTTAGTTATTTATTTCATGAATAAAAATGCATTTTATTTATTTTCTTTTAATAACGAGAGTATAAACTTGATCATTGATCCCCAAATAATAATCAGTAAAATACTGTAAAAATGCTGTAATAATTGTCAACCGTAAGTTCCCTCACAGGAAAATGCTGTTTATAATTTTATAATATAATAAAATAATTTTCTTATTTATATAAAAAGAAAAAAAATTAAATATTTATTTAAGCTCTAGTTTTAGTTTGGACTCATATAAAATAATTTCTCTTTTATAAGTAGTGTTTTATTAATTCATTTGGATTCTGTGTTTTATGTTCTGATACAAATGCATCAAAAATGAAGTTAATAAAAAAGTAAAGCTGTCAAGCAGTTAATCGCTATTAACTGCATCCAAAATAAAAGTTTTTTTAAATAATGCATGTGTGTATATATTTCCGATAAATGTTATTCTAATATATTAAATGTATTTTTATAATATAAATTATATTAGTATGAATATAGAAGTTAATATTTTCAAACTATACTGTGTGTTTTTTTTTATTTATATATATATATATATATATATATACATACATATATATACAAGGTTAAGTTACATATATATGTTACATATATACATATATATGTTGTTACAGGTACATATATATATATATAGTTATTCTTTTTTAATTTATGTATATATTATTTGATGCACACACAAAACAATTTTTTAATTTAAAATACTGGATTTAAAATGTAGTCTGGTTAGTCTGGTTTATAACAATAAAATATATATATTTTTTCATTACTTATCATTATTACTTTCTTAATGACTTGATCTTAGTATAACGTATAATATTATTTCAGGTTGTGCATTTGGCATCTTGAACGCCGCCGGAGAGACACGAGTGTCTCTCAAGTCAGGTCGCCCGGTTATATCGTCTATAGCGAAGTTCCGAGCTCGGGTTGTTTTCGCCGTTCAGCTGAGCCTATCGCTCAGGTTGCTCGCCTCTTCTGTACGTGAGTTAGCAGCTCATGACATCCAGCCAGTCCTCAAGCTTCGATAAGAGCTTCTTGTCCTTTGCCATGAGTACGCCCCGAAAAATACTTATACATTAGAACATTCCGCATTTCTCTGAGCGTGATAAATGAAAACAAGAGTTTTCATTAAACGTTCATTCGAAGAAAACCAATAGTGCAGAAACTAACAGAGTTATTTTCGTTGTATTTAACAGATGACAGTAGTGTAAATATTTATTTCAGTTTCAAACATAGCTTTTAGTTTAATTGTTTTATATACTTAACATAATTTGATAATCATGTTTAAAAAAATGTTTACAGTATAATAAATTTGTGAAGAAGAGCCTGTTCATTTTGGCTTTATAATAAGCTAAATAAAATTGTGAAAAATTACATAAATATTTTTTATATATGAGTTATATATTTCAGTACATTAAATCAAAATCATAGCTTGAGTAAAGTATTGCTTTACATTTCTTGTAAAGTAGTAGTAAATTCATATAATTGTCATTAAATAAAGTTCGAATAAAAACAAGCGTGTGTGAATGAAAGGTTTGCCCGATGGTTCGTACTTGTGCTGATTCTGTTTGATGATTTTAATTACGTGGTTTTATTTTTTGTCATGCAGCGTTTAAAAGCTGCTCGTCATGCAACGAGTGAAGATGCTGTGTCACGTCATGCTCTCGACTAATGTTATATCGTTTCCTCACCCAGTCTACGGTAACTTATCTTCAGGTTTTCAACTCGTCCGTATGATCTAGAAAACATCTTTTGCTCATTTAATAAGACACGCATTTTCTTGAATAGAGTCTTTTAGTACAGAGATTTATTTTTGTGTGTATGTGTGTGTATGTATGTATGTATATATATATATATATATATATATATATATATATATATATATATATATATATATATATATATATATATATATATATATATATGTTATATATATATATATATATATATATATATATATATATATATATGAAATATATATATTTTGTAGCATACATTGTCAAGGTGCTTATCTATTATAATATATTTATTAAAAATTATTTTAATAGAGACTTGTCTCAGAAAGAAACATTGGTCGCTTCAGATGAAGGTTGATTGCATGGCATAACTTAGCTTGAACTGGAGTTTTTGCGTGTTGTTCGAACAGACGTGCGTGTCCGCCGCAGTGCAAAGCGCTCGTGCGCGGGCCAGCGGTGCGCGCAATGAGTGTAAGGTGTGCGTGTTCGCGCGCGTTCGCATCCGTGTCTGCGCAGGTAAAGGCCAAGCATTCGCAATGCAGTGCATCTGCACATTTGTGTGAGCAGCAGGTTCGCGTGAGCGCGGTTCGGCATTCGTGTTCATGGGCAGGTAAGCGCTCATGCGATTCAGTGTTGCGGTAAGACCAGACGAGCCAGGTGAGTGTAAATTGTGGTGGCCCGCGCAGGTGCACTAAGGCCTGCGCAAACCAAAGTGTGTGCGCGTACAGTGTCCGCGCGCGCATCGTTAATGTTCACGTAATCGCGCACGTGCGGCATCCGCAATATTTGCAAGGTGTTCGCGCGAGTGCAGAGTATTCGCGCCTGTGTGCGCGACGAGCGTGTTCGCGCAGCAACTGGCGCAGGGTGTGTGTTCAAAGATGCGCGAGTGTCTGAGCGCGAGTACCAGGTCGCGCGATGCGGTGCGCACCGTGCAGCTGCGCACGCCAGGTGGTGTTCGCACATTCTCCGCGCGAGCGGCAGGCAGGTAACAGCAAATCATGGGCCAGATTCTTTCAGTGCTTGGAGAGCGATGTCTGTTTCCGAGTAGCAAATAAAGATTGCCGTGCCGCTGAGCGGTCGTTACAGCGACCGAAAGCCGCCTTCCGTCAGACGTCATCAGACGCGTTTTTTCATCAGGTCGCTTGAGATCCGCAGTTAAGGTGTAAACATTATCTGTGATCTAAGTGAGAAATTAGATATTTGCACGGGAGATGCTTTGCCCAGACACTGACTGTACCTAGTGATTTAGATGAATGCTCTGAGCACCTAGAGCTCTATCTGTTTAGCAGAATAGGAGTGAACACACTCACAGACCTTCTCTGGCCACATACACACACACACACACACACACAGCACACACACACACACACACACACACACACACTCATTTCCTTGCTCTTTCTTCCTGCCACTCTCACACACACACACACTCTCTCTCACATACATTACTCATTTCTCACTTCTTTCTCTCTCACACACACTCTCACACACACACACACACACACTGGCCATCATTCTTCTCTCTCTCTCTCTCTCACACACACACTCTCTTCTTTCTTCTCTTCCTCTCCTCCATTTATTTCATTTAGTTCTCTTCTTCTGTCTTCTCTCTCTCTCTTCTTCTGTTCTCTCTCTCTTCTGCCCTCTGTCTCTCTCTCCTTCTCTTCTCTTCTCTCTTCTCTCCTCTCTCTTCTCTTCTGTCTTCTGTAGTTTGATAGGTTTATTTTAATGAATGGAAGCTCTCTGACACAGACTCTTTATTATGTGTAGCTTATATTGACAGACAAATACACTTAACATCACACGCAGCCGAAAACACAGAAAGCCAGAAGTAAGCGACATCTCTCTCTTTCTATTTATTTACTGGTTTTTTTTTTCTCAGTTTCTTAAACTTTTTTTCAGTTTACTATTTGTTTTTTGTTTCTTCTGCTTTGTTTATTTAATTTACCTAGGTAGTCTCACTATAGAGTATAAAGCTGTTATTAAAACTAATATTTATGGTAGAACTCTTGCAGTACTACGATCTACGGACGTAGAAATACTTATTGAAACAAAATTGTGTCACTGCTCAACATTTGCTCATTTAAATGTGATTTCACATTACTTGTTTGTTAAACTGTTCTTGTTATCACTTCAAGTGTCTCACACGACTACTCGCTAATATAGGCTATTGCTCTCTTGCATTAAAATATGTTCAGCAGTATCTGTTTGCTGGGCGTTTTACTGTAATTATTTTAGCGATTTCACTGACACTAACGATTATTTTACTTTTTCAGCTTTTGATAAGTGTGAGAAATTTCGTCAGCTGTCAACTTCTTTTTTTTCATTAACAAACAGCTTTAAACACACGCCAAAATGATTCGCGTGCTTCGCCGTGACGTACAGCGACGAGGTCGCCGCGGCTACCGCTGCGCGCGTTCTCAGCCAGCCGTCGCTGACGTCCAGACAGGCCACCGCTTTCAGCTAGCAGCCGCCGAACGCAAACATTGGAACACGCGCCGCCTCACAGACGTCCGTTGCGGAACGCCGTGGTCGAAACACCGCTGTTCAGCACCGACGTGCGCCCGCTTGTCGAAACGCGCAGCAGCTTAGCCTTCATCTGCGACGTTCAGATAACGCTTCGTAGTTCGCCATATTAACGTTCATATTTCGACGAATATTTAGTATGCACAGATGTTTATGACAGTCGATGACATCCTTAACAAAAAATTGAAATACAGAAGTAGATTCAGACATTTCGTATTTTTACTTTCGACGCGTTTTGATTCTTTATCGGGGATGCCGTTTATTTTAGAAACACTGAGTGGTGGCTCACCTGCAAGTAAATTCACAAACAATCGTAAAAATAGAAACTAGGTCGTGTCTCCCGATTGTAAAGCGGAAACAAAATGGTCTTTTAATACTATGTAGTAAAACGAGATTTGCTTTTCTCCATTGACAGTATGGCGTGTATAGTTGTATTTTGAGATGCAGTGTCTCATCTGTCTATACTGCTGTTAAAATGATTTAACGATGACACTAATATTTGCTTTTTCAATAAAACTCATGAATAATAATAATAATAACAGATTTTGAACTCTGATAATATTATAAAGAGCTGCAATTTTGTCGCCAGTAAATATTGCATTGTGTTCTTACGTTCTACAGACATCTTATACATAAACTTAAAATGGTCATTTTGTTTATTTCCATCATGCAGACAAATACGGTGCAAATGGTACGCTGAGGATTTGTTCGCATCTTCGTAGCAGTTTATCGCGTTTGGTAGCGATTGTAAATCGCGTGCCAGTATCGATCCGCAGCACGCAGATCAATGCGCTGATTTTCAGCGCATTTATTGTTGCGCTGAGAGGTTTCAACAACGATGCTTATGATTCCATTCACCTTCTCTTGACAGAGCAGTTTCTTAACACTGCTGCTTGGCAGACGCTTCATACGCTTATAGATTTGCACGGAGCTTAATCTTTGTACTTATATTTTTAAAGACATTTCATTTTAAAGAAACATACATATTTATTATAAAGACAATGCATTTGTGAACTAGTTTATTTTGTGAATGTAATAAAGTAAAATTTTATTAGCATCAGTTTCTCCAGTCTTCACACAATGCACTGATTTACTGAAACATTTCTGCTTGTCATTGATTATTACATTACATTAATACATTGCTGACGCTGAAAACGATTTTTTTTTGGCTACAAAATATTATTGTTATGCACTCTGTGAGTAATTTGTTTGATCTGAAATAAATTTATTTAATGCACATTGGTAAAAATATTTGCAAAAAAGATTGTGATGTGATTTTATTAACATTACAGGAAAGTTTGAGTGCATCGCGTGCAACAATACCGGATTAACGCAAATTACCGTGAGCCATTCGGTCTCTCTCTGCACAGCCAGATCGTCTTCTTCGTGCTTGATAAGTGGAGGTTTTAAGAGGTTTATCCCATTTGCGTTTCGGCGCCACGTTTCAGCAGACGGCTGCTTTCCCAAGCTTCAAGGCGATAAGACTGGCAACGTGCACTACGTAGCTCAGTGTTTTCATTGAGATATGATGCTTACGATTCCCCGAAGTTGTAACTCGAATGTTCCTGTGCGATAAACAACGCTGCTCTCGTGAAAGAGATGCTGCCAGGCGTAAGAGCGATTAACCTTTCTCAGAAAGGAGCTGGTTGAAACACGGAGCGAATGTGAATCAATCAGTCAATATTTAGTGTTAGCCTTCTTTACACGTTCAAGTTTGAGTTTCATGTTCGTTTATTTCGTCGCTTTAATGCATCTGCTTGGTCTTGAGCGCTCGGCCGTTTGTCTTAATGTCAGCCGAGTTAGTTTCTAGTTCGCTGTGCTCGCGACCAGCGTGGTCAGTGCCAGCGTTAGACCCGGCGAAAGGCGCTTCATTGCTTCGAGAATGATATCATGTTGTCTTCTGTGACACCCGAGCGGATCGCACGGTTGTCTTCGCGCTTCGGTTTCACCACATTTCGTTCAGGGACTGAGTCGAACCTTCGGAATATAAAAACATCATTACTTCGTTGTTAATGCTGGTGTATATTGAGTTTAAATAAAATAATAAATAATTAAATTAAAACAAAAAAACTAAATATATATATATATATATATACATATATATATATATATATACATATACATAGTTACATATATATATATATATATATATATATATATATATATATATATATATATAATATTAGTTTATTTTTATTTATTTTAAAAATATTATTTTTCAACTTTGTTTTTAAAATATTTATTTATTATTTTATTTAAAATACATTTTATTTAAAATATATTTATTTTATTTTATTTAATATTTGTTTTAAATTATTTTTATTTATTCTTTAAAGGAAGAAGTGATGCATTTATATTAGGGATATAAACGGCACATTTTCACATCTTTCAATTAGCACGATGCAATGTAACGAGCCATATTGTTCTTTTCATGAAATAATTAGCAATAAATATATTTTGCTTTGAAGATGATGCTTCATTAATCTTCTCTAGCAATTATCAGTTTGACTGATTCTGTAGATCGCCTCTCGTATTTAATGGTCACCAGCCACTGGCTTCCCATCTGATTCTGTTCATGATGTTGCCAGCAAGTTATAGAAACAACAAATGATAGTTTCACCTTAGCAGCTTGAGGTCAGGACAGAGCTTAGTCTTAGAAAGGTTAGGCCTGCTATAAAGGTGTCCGTTCGGCCACGCAAACATCTCACACATAACAGGGTGCTCAGATTCTTCATAGTCTGAACAGTTGCCCAAAGATCTGAGTCATGCAGCCAGTAGGATTGCCATGACTGGAGCAGAATTCTGCATTACACTGCACACTGCAGCGCATAGCTCACTCATTGCCTTCCATCTCGTCGATCTCAGAGCTGCCATGTGCAAGAGTCACAAACACTTAAAGTTAATTCTGGCGGATTCGTTGTTTCTGGTTTTTTAATATTGTGCGTAGCTCCAGGTTTGTAGCCTGTAACAGCACAATGCAACATTTTTGATTATTAGTGTGCTTTGAATGAGCTAATATTATCAATAATAAATTTCATATTTTATAGTTTAAAAATAAATAATAACAATATATATATATATATATACACACATATATTATTATACTTTATTTTACATGTGAGCAACAAATATTATATATTTATATTTTATTGTCTCATTATCACTATGTGTAGTATTTTAAAAATATTTATGTACCTTTTTTATTATAAATACAGCACGTGTACTTAAATGTTACAGATCGCAATAAATTTGTTCATCCTGCACTTTACAATCGTCAATGGTGAATTACATATTACATACTGAATAGAGTTTGTAACAATTAATGGAGTCATACAGCGGCTACAAGAATATTGTGAGCGGATTTAGAGCATCTGCGCGGTAAAGCCAGGCCTTCTCAGCTAGGTATTATAACATATTTTAATGATGAAAATTATTCACAGAAAGCATGAACAACCTGCAGTGATTTAGCAGTTGTACAGAGGATCTGTTATGAAATTATTTTTCTTGTGAGCTTGTGTGTGTGTGTGTCTGTAGGTAGGTAGGTGTTACATTAGCAGAGAGGTTCATTTTCAATGAAAGAAAACGTGATATTATTTAAATGAAAAAACATATATTGACAAAATTATTTGTTGCCATGTTTTCAGGGTCAGAGGTCAGGTCGTTGTCACAGCAGCACAGATGCCATACCTTGCAGCAGCACTTCCAAAGCCAGTAGGACTGCGGGCTGAAGGCTCACAGAGTGTAAGGTCAGCTGTTGGACGGCACGGACTACACCTACTGTGAGTGGTGGCGACGATCAGCAGATCAACGCCTGACAATTGCATTGCAACATTAATTTATTTCCATTTGATCAATATTCTTGTTATTTTTGAACACTTTCATAAAGTTGTTCAAGAATTGCTTGTTAGAAAGTCGTATTGTAATATTATTGGTATTGACTGCCGATCTTTAACAGCGTAAATGAGAAATATTCTGAAATTAGCATCATGATTGAGCGAAGTTATAATGAGCAGCAGCGGGAAGAAGAGCGCATGAACATAACACCAGCACGCCAAAAATAGTGCTGTGTGTGTCTGGCGCCTTTAACCTGGGCTGCTACCCACTAACTTCAGCTCAATCATGATGCTAGATTTCAGAAGTATTTCTCATTTACACTTTTTGTTTAAGATCAGCAGTCAATACCAGCCAATATTTTACAATACGACTTTTCTGGCAAAACCTGAAGTTCTTGAGCGCACTGTAATCAAAGTGTTTCAAAATAACAAGAATGATATTAATCAAATAAATAAATTAATGCTTGTATGTAATTGTCAGGCTGCGTTGGTCTGCTGGTCGTCCTCACCTCCACAGTGCAGGTGTGGTCCATTGCCGTCAGCAGCTTCGACCCACACTCCACTGACCTCCAGCCGCTGAGTCCTGCCTAACGAGAGTCTGCTGCGCAAAAGACTTCTGGGAAATGTAGTCGTCCATTCTGTGTGCTGCTGCTGACCAGCTGATCTGACCTCTGACTGACCCTGAGGAAACACGGCAACAAATAGACATCAATATATATTTTTTCAAATTAAATATCTATCGTTTTCTTCATTGAAGATGGACCTCTCTCTTGCTGTGTAACATACACACACACACAGACACACACACACACTTTTGCAAGCTCCTAAAGAGAATAATTTCATAATAGATCCTCCTGACACAGCTATTTTTTTTCATCCTGCAGGTTTATTTTCAGCTCTTTCTCATGAATAGATTTTCATCATTAAAATCACGTTACACATAATCTACCTACGTTCAGGGAAAGGTCTGAAACTCTGCAGCTGGGGATTAAACCTAGAAATCCATCCTGATGTCTACTTTGACGCTGCTTGATTCCATTGGAGTTTGATTTAAAATCTATTCAATTTGTAATAATAATAATAATAATTCTACATTGGTCGATATGAATATAAAGGCAGGTTCAGTAAATTTAATTACAGCGATCTGTAAACATTTAAATTGTACATTAAGCTGTATTTATAATAAAAAAAAAATTACTACATAAATATTTTTAAAATATATACATATAGTGAATGTCAGAACTGATGAATTTATAAATATATAATATTTGTTATAATACATATGAAAATAAAAATATGTGTGTGTATGTGTATATATATATATATATTTATTTATTTATTTATTTTTTTTAAATATAAAATATAAAATTTTATTAACTGATGTCTTCGCTGATCAGTTCAAACACACTAATAATCAAAAATGACACATTTGTGCTTGATTTTTGAATTTCATTTCTGGATTTTGCACTTTTTAATATTAAAACCAAACAAGCAGATCCTGCCAGGATTTAAAAACTTTCGTAACCGGTGACTCTTTTTTTTTTTTTGGCGGCCGCCTGGAGTCCGGCCGGGATGGAGGTGGTGTGGGTGGAGCTCTCACCGCCGCTCGCCGCTCTGTCGTCTGTCCGCTGCGCTCTGGGTTCTGTCTCCGAGCCTGGATCTGTCGTCATGGCCAGTGCACTGCAACGACGACACGCCAGCAGGGATCTTTAGACGCTTCACAACCCGACTACAGAGGAATCTGAGCACACGGTTTATATTTAGTGGGATGTTTACGCTGTATTTTAGAACGGACACAACATCCAGATTCACGAACGAACAAGCGGTTACTCTCTCTAAAAGACTCGCTCTAAAATTGGCGATTAATTGCTCAGCCTCAAACCTTCAAGACTATCTGAGAGCTATCATTTTTGTTTCTATAACACTTTTAACAACACAGACTGCATCAAAGTACTGAACAGAATCAAATAGAATGATTTAGAGGAACAATTTGTTATTAAATGCAGATTTGATCTCTGGAATCAATTAGATGATAATTGCTAGAAGTTAGTGAGCCGTCAGCGCCATTTTAAAGAAAGCTAAAACAACGCTTATTGCTGAATTATTTCATGAAAAAAAGGTTATCATGTGTTCGCACATACATGCGTGAACTGAACCGAAAGATCTGTAATGAAATGTACCGTTTATCCCTAATATAAATGCATCACTTTATTATTTTTTAAAAATTAAATAAAATAATTTAAAAACAAATATTAAATAAAAATAAAATAAATATATTTTAAATAAAATGTATTTTAAAATAAAATAATAAATAAATATTTTAAAATAAAGTTGAAAAAATAAAATATTTTTTAAATAAATAAAAAATAAACTAATATTATATATATATATATATATGAGATATATATATATATATATATATATATATATATATATATATATATATATATATATATATATATATATATATATATATATATATATATATATATATATATTAGTTTTTTTTATTTTTAATTAATTTATTTATTATTTTATTTAAACTCAATATACCACCCAGCAACCACTCCTAGCAACTGAAGTTGTGTGAGTGTTTTCTGTTCAGAGGTTTTCTGTCAGACTCAGTCCCTGAACTTTAACATGGTGCCCGAGGAAGAAATGTAGGTCAAACCGAAGCGCAGGAACAAACCGTGCGAGATCCGCCAGACATCACAGAACCAACATGTTCTCTGTTCTCCGAGAGACGGATGAAACACTCGCCGGGATTCTGACAGCAACTACAACCAAACCCACGCTGGTGCACCCGAACACAGCAGGCTAAGAATAGCTCAGCGCTGAAGAACGACATTAAAAGACAAACGGCCGAGCGCTCGAGACCGAGCAGATGCATTAAAGCGACAGAAATAAACAACATGAAATAAACTTGAACGTGCTTAAAGGGTTCTTACTCATCTTGACTGATTCAGTTCACATTCGCCCGTGTTTCATGCAAGCTGAACCTCATTTTCTGAAAGGTTAGTCGCTCTTTAAACACAACAGCATCTCTCTTTTCACGAATTCTAGAAGAGCAGCTGACACTTGGTTTACTCACTTTAGGGAACATTTCAGGGATTTTTTCCTTCAGGGATCAATAAAGAGCATCCGTATCTCCAATCAGAAACGCACCGAGCCGTGAAACACGCACGTTTATGAAATCTTATCCTCTTAACAAACCCAGAAGATCCCGAGGACATGCGCCTGGCCCTGACCTGAAACCCATTAACCAGGCACAGATGGGTTAAACCTCTTAAAGGCTTAAACCTCCACCCATCAAACACACCACGGAGAGCGGGTCTGAGCCGTCTGGGACCAGATAAAGCAGAGTTCACGGTAAGTTTGGCGTTAATCCATTTATTATTGTTGCACACGATGCATAAACACTCGCCACGCGATGCATTTAATCGATTAAAAAATACGGTAAAAAAATAAAAAAAGTTTTCTGTGTGAATATCTGTTAAAATGCAATTTATTTCTGTGATCAAAGACAAATTTTCTAGGTGAAAACAGCTGAGCGCCCAGTATTTTACTTGAAAAAGCCCAAAAAAAAAAAAATCGCTTTTCAGCATTAATAATAATAATAATATTAATAATAATAATAATAAAATAGAAATGTTTCAGTAAATCAGTATATTATTATTATTATTGAAGACTGGAGGAATGATGCTGAAAATACAAATAAATTACACTTTAACACATTCACAGAGAAAACTAGTTTTAAAATGCATTTGTATTTATATGCATGTACTGTGTTTCTTCAAATAAGAGTCTTCTTTCAAAAACTTGCTAAATTTTTTTTTAAAAGTTAGAAACCGTGGCAAATCATAAACGTATGAAGCGTCTACCCGGCTTGAGTTTAGTGGTTAAAGATTTGCTCTGGTAATCAGAAGGTCGAAGGTCGATTCATAAAGCATCATTAATTTGGAAACCTACTCCAAGCAGCAATAAACACGCTGAAAATCAACTTATTGATCCTCTGTCTCGGATCGATGCACAACACTGATTTACAATCAGATGCTTTCTACAAGAAACACGATCCAAACACTGCAAGCGCAAAGACAAATCCTCAAAGAGCGTGATACGATTTTAATAATGTGATTTCTGATCATGCATGATGGAATAAAGCAAATAAACACATTTTAAATAGGGCATGTATAAGATGTCCTGTAGAATATGTAAAAGAACACAATGCAATAGTTTACTAGCGACCAAAAGTTGCAGAAAATGCTACAAGCTGTTAACATCAAGGTCAAAATCTATTATTATTATTATTATTCATGAAGTTTTATTGCTATGAGAAAACTAAAATGGTAAGATATCATCGTTGAAATCAATTTTGGCAACAGATTATAGATAGATAGTTTTCATCTCAGAGAAATACAACTATATACACACCATATAATCAATGGAAAAGCTAAATCTCGTTTTACACATAAAAAATTAATAAAAGACCATTTTGACTGCTTTTACTGTCCAGGGACGCATTTCAAGTTTCTATTTTTGGTTATTTGTGAAATTTACTTGCAATTTAAATTTTTTCCTCAGTGTTTCTCACAAAATAAACAGCATCCCGAATAAAAAGAATCAAAACGCGTCAAAATAAAAATCACGAAATTAATCTGAATCTAAAGCTTTCTGTATTTCAGTTTTTTTTTGTTAGCGTTAAATATCCGAGCTGTGTCCTCATAAAACATCTGTCATACTAAATATTCGTCAAAATATGAATATTAATATAGCGAACT
>NC_056700.1:19100419-19112919 GCF_018831695.1 Puntigrus tetrazona
TTGAGAATAACAGAAACTGATGTCGTCAGTGAAGCGCCTCCAGAAACGCTTCTGCACATCTACTACATAAACCGGAGATAAACCCAGATTCTCCACATTATTCCCATATCTGCAGGTTTATCAGACGCAAACCTGCAGACGACTGCAGATCGATCTCATGACGCAGACGCAGACTCCACAGAGAAACTCTGATCACACATCAGCAAAAACAGAGGAAAGTCAAGAGGAAATGAAAGAGCATCACTTCCTCCTTCTGAAGCCGGGAATGACTCAAACGCGCACACACACACACACACACACACACACACACATGATCCGACCACATGCTGACTTTTCATTGCACAAGCATCTTCTCCATTCGTTTCTCCATAAGCGCTCCTAAATATACATACATGCTCATCAGTAGCAGTCATGTTTGCAGAAAAACACTGCATGCCATTAAAGCCTGATAAAGCTCTGTCTGACTCTTCTGAACATTTTGCACATGAAAAAATACGAATGACATATTCATTGAACCATACTATAGTACAGTACTTTAATGTGCCGTGTTCTACTACAATCCAGCATTAACTCTATCTGCATTCATTTAAACCCTTCTCCATCTGAAAGGGCTTTCCTGAGCTAGAAACACATGAAAAGACAGGGGGACTCACCCAGAGACGGTCATCCAGGGGCCCATCCACATCCGAACACATCCCAGAAGAAAGAGAGGAGAAACAGTCAGCATCCAGATCACACACACAGCACTCTTTCTTTAACTTTTAACACAGCGCGCGAGAATTAAAGCGCCTCGTTTACTGCTCTAATTAGCCACGTGACCGCCTGGCTGACGTCAGCACGGGGGTTAAACGCGTCGAAACTGATTGAAAGCAATCGGCGCCGGGGTCTTATTAAAAAAAAACTCGTTTCTGGAGACGGATGTTTCCTGAAAAAGCGCACGAGCGGCGCGAGCACATCCGTTAGGCGCGCGCTGCGGTACACCTTAAAGTGTGTGAAACAGACATCACCTGAGAGGATCCCGATCCAGACCGAGCTCCGGACGCGCACACACACACACACACTCACACACACACACAGAGAGAGAGAGAGAGAGAGAGAGAGCGCTTCACCTGCGGAGCTCCGCTTTCAATCACGCGCACTCCGCCGCTTCTCTCGGCCACGCCCCCGGCGCTCGCTATTGGCTCGCCGTCGTCTTGGTCACGCCCACGCCGTGGTTTCCAACCCGGTCGTTCTTTAATATTATTAAAATATATACTGCATGTCTTCATAAACACACACACACACACACACATATACGGCGTGGTGCACTTTTATTTTGTATGTGATTGATCACTGGACAGCACTAACGCGCGCACACACTCACACACACACAGACACAGACACACTCACAGACACAAAGACTCACACATACTCACACACACACACACTCACACAGACACACACACACACACATACACACAGACACACACACACACTCACAGACACACACAGACACACAGACAGGACACTCACACACACACTCACAGACACACAGAGACACACACAGACACACACACACACACACACACACACACACACAGACACACACACACACAGACACACTCACTCACAGACACACACACACACACACACACACACACACACAGACTCACACACACAGAGAGACACACACAGACACACACACACACACACAGACACACACACACACACAGACACACACACACTCACAGACACACACACTCCACAGACACAGACACACACACACACACACACACACACACACTCACAGACACACACACAGAGACACACACACACACACACACACACATATACACACACAGACACACACACACTCACAGACACACACAGAGACACACACAGACACACACACACACACACACAGACACACACACACACACACACACACACACACACACACACAGACACACACACAGACACACACACAGACACACACACACTCACAGACACACACACAGACACACACACACACACACACACACACACACACACACACACACACAGACACACACACACTCACAGACACACACAGAGACACACACACACACACACACACACAGACACACAGATACACACATACACACACACACACACACACACAGACACACACACACTCACAGACACACACACACTCACAGACACACACACACACACACACACACACACAGACACACACACACACACACAGACACACACACACACAGAGACACACACACACACACAGACTCACAGTATATGCTATATTTCTATGATTAGTTTTGTTTTATGTTATATTTGTGTCTATATAGTCGATTGCTGTATTATATATTTATTGTCATTTTTATAACAGAAATGATATGTTCATTTATAAATTCTAGAAGTTCTAAGCCGGTTATTCCACACAAGGTTTCTGTTCTCAGTCAAGAGCAGATTCTCCCAGAAACCTCGGCGCTGATCTTCACGTGTTTTTCTCCTGTAGTAACATGCAGGCGTAACACACGAAGATAAGAGATAATAAGATCATCTTTTGTGTTCCTCTGATGCCACGTACTTTACAAGGTAAAGGTCAAAGGTCACGGATTAAAGCCATTAAAGCAGGAAAACAGCGTGCGTAAAGTGATCAACCATGCATATTTACAATAATTAAGTGTAGTTTAACATAATATAGAGTTTATATTCGGGTCTGTGATTATTGTTATGAACAGCTCCGAATAAATAGATAAATATAATACACCAAACCATACAGAAAGAAGGAGAATAAAGTGAGAGGAGAGTGAGATTCTCCACCAGGTGTCAGTATTAATCCACGCAGGATAATATTATCTCAAAGAACTTTATTTTCGACTAAAACTAGGGAACAGAATCAGAACCAGTGACTCGTCCTCAGCTAGATCACTTATTGCCTTTGTGCACATCGATATCAGCTCTCTAACGCCGGTCTAATACAAAGACAGCATGTGCAAAGTTGCATAACGTCGGCTCTATGCATGTGTTCATCACGCCGGAGACACGGACATCGGCCCCGGATGGAGTCGTGATCGTAAGAGTAACATGGGTGAGACGTCTGGATACAGACAACAACCACGCTTCTCTACATCAGCTAGGGTTCAGCAGAGAGAGGAACGACTTCGGGGCATAAACACATCTAAAGGTCAATAAAGAAGAGATAAAAACGATAAAAATGTAAATAAACGCAAAGAAATTCGTTAAAAAATAAAGACGTGACAGACAATACTGTGAAAGAATCAAAGAAAGACAAAATTAAGACATGTTGAACACTTGCTACAGTTAATGAAGTGAATTTATAAAAAAGTTAATAAATAAAACCGCACAAACTTTGAGCTTAATAATAAACGTCTCGGCCTGCGCCCCGTCACATGAGTCACTCGCGTTTCAATATAGACTTTATCCTCTGCTTCAGTACTTGAACACGAACGAACGTGAAGGAGCTGACGGACTCATACTCCAGAAACGCTGAGAACGTAGAACGTCTTCATCCAGAAACACTGGTGTCCTCAAATACACAGCCACCGACCACACACACCTCTTCTGGACCGGGTTTAGAACAAAAATCTGCTCAATTATTTGATCAAAAATGCAGTAAAAACGGGCAAATATTATTGAAATGTAAAAGCGTGTGAACGCGTGTTGAAGTGTAATTCATTTCTGTATTTTCAGCATCATTATTCCAGTCGAAAACTGTTTATTTTTGCGGAAAACGTGACGCATTTTATTTTTCAGGAAGAGAAAGTTCAGAAGCACACCGTTTCCTGGAAGTAGAAATATTCTCTAACATTATAAAAGTCTATTCTGTGACCTTTGAACAGTTGAAAGCATCTTAGATCAATAAAAGTGTCACTTTCTCATGAGATGTCTCACAGATGAGGATTTTTCAGGACCTTTTCTTTTCCTTTTAAATAGCAAAAAAATAAATTATATATATTAATCAAAACGTATGTATAAAATGTTATAATATTTGTTAATACCTTTTTTTACCGTATGTTTTATTGTTACCAAATTCTGTGCTCTAGCATGTCTAATTATTTGACGGACACGTTTTATTTAATTAAAATGCATTTAATCTATCTTTTAATTAATAAGAAGTAACACATTGTAGTTTTTGGATAATAAAGGAGATTTACTCTAAAAATTAAAACATGGAAGAAGAATGTAATTACACCTAATTGAAATAACATTTAATACATTTTTTCCACAGAAATAGTAGTGATGTTAATTACATTCTACTGAATTCTATATTAAATTTTTATTTTATTTTTATTATTTTTTGACCCAATGTCTTCAAGTTAAACTGAGCTTTATTTTGACATGTGCTGTTAGATGACACTAATTTTACTCAAATTAAATAGTAAAACGAACTGTTTTGGAGATATTGTATTTATGTACTCAAATATTACTTTTAATTAAAATTTTAACAGCGGCAGTACTAGTTGTGTATTTTACAAAAAAAAATCATATATTTCTGCCACAGTGCCTTCAAGTTAAACCAAACTTTTATTTTGACGGGTTGCCACGAACACCTTTACATTTCACAGATATATGATGGCTTTTTTTATTAATAAAAACGCTGTTCGTTCACGCAGAGACGCAGGATTCAGGTTTAAATCGTAGTTTTGCCGCTTAGCATTAACGGACGCTAGTCCACATGGTGCTTCGATTTAAGTGTAGCGACCTGCTCTTCGTACATTTTGTCCAAATTTGGCAAATTCCACGAATTCTGTAAATATCGTTGGGATTCGAAGACATCATACATGGAGCCCTACGCTGCGAGAAACACTTTTGGTCTCGTTTTCTAGTAGAAACCTCTAAGCGTTCTCGAATCAAGATGCATTCAGTGGACAGGTACAACGACTTAAGAATTAACGTTTACCTTGAAATCAACCTGAAAAGCGTATCTCGTTTAGCCTTTCGATTAAGATTGCTTTTCTTGCCTAAAATCTCTTCTCCCCCGTCAAACAAATGCATTTTGATTTAAGAACGTTCAGGTACTTGGTAAGAAGATAGCTTTTACGATTTTTACAAATCAGACAGCGACGCAGTGTGTTCACGCAGACGCGCGTCCGAGTTCTTAGCAAGTTCTTGCGCCTCTTTCTCCGCTCTCTCTGCGTCCGGCGTCTCGAACGAATCCCCGCCGAGATCGGCCAGTTTGATGTAGCCCTTGCTGCCCGATCGCTCCAATCTGGGACAGCTGAAGCGCCGCGACTTCTCGTCCAAACGCCCGGCGCCCGGATCGGTCAGCGCATTCAGAGACAGGCGCGAGAGCGACATCCGCGTCTTCGAGACGTCCGCCGTGGTCTCCAGGGTGGCGACGCAACTCCTGCGCCGCGAAGCCTCGCTCTCCTGCACCTCGCAGTTGTTGAGCTTGATGACGGGGAGCGTGAAGGCGTTCACCGACGACGTGACGATGGACCGCGTTTCCCACTCGCGCGACTCCTCGTTCCCTTGATAGATGCTGTAAATGGCGTCGGCGAACGACTGGCGCTTCGCAAACAAGCTGTATTTTCTGGCGCACGACGGCCGCCTGTAGTTCCGCGGAGACGCCGGTTTATCGCTCTTCGATTGCATGTAGCTGATGAGGCCGTTGAACGGCGCGCAGTCTTTCGCGCGCAAACTGTGAATGTCGATAACCGTGGAGTAAATGTCGCGCAGATTGATGATTTTGGTTTTCTTATCGCGATCCTCGTGGAGAACCGCGTTGGCGCAGATGAACAGGAAAATCCCGATGCCCATCACTAACGGTCCGAAGACTTTGAGGTTATCCGAGTATAAATAAGTCGCGAACAGGCCTTCGAAGAAGCCGGCCGAAGAGTTGGCGTTATTCAGCTGGTTTGACATCACTAACTCGTTATTGCTTGTGAGGTTCTCCTCTTTTACCCGTCGCACGGGCCCGATGAATTTCTCGGTGTTTTCTCGGGGCCAGTACCCCAGTACGGCCATCGCGATGCCGATTAGCAGGATAAAAACGCCTAGCGCTGCCACCAGCCCGGAAACAGAGAACAGCTTCACTTTGCCCTTCACCACCACCACGTCGTTCTTGCGTTTCTTCTTGGCTTTCCGCTTCTTCTTGTTCTCCGCGCGGTTCTTGGTTCGCAGCGAGTCTTGGCGCCGGGAAATCCTCAGCAGCCCGCCGGTAGCGATCATCCTGCCTATTGGGTCACGAGGCTGTCAATCATCCTGTGGGGGCGGGACAGGAAGGAGAACAGAATAAACATCACGCGTGAACTGTGCTGTTCTATGCAAATATTTGGCGTTTCGTCTAATTGTTTGGTCTAGCGCTTGACAGAGGTCTGCAGAGTTTGGACAGCCCTGTTCTAAAACCAAGACGAGCTCAAAACATAACTCCATTACATCCCTTGAGATTTAAAAGAGCATTTTCTGATCGTTTGGCAAAACAGCCAGCGCATTATGAAGCAAAGCTGACTTATTTTTGTTCAACATGTTGATTTTTTAATTATAATGTTTTATTAACACTGCATCTGTTTTTATGAAAGCATGTCGCGCTCATTTGTTTGTCACATTCAGACGATTCCAGAAAATGATCAATCAATGATGGAAGCAGATGCTTCATGGAGACAGACGGATACAAAAACACTCGACATCTGAAATATAACAGATTTCCTGTTCCTGACAGCCTGAGGAGGATATCACTGGATTTGATCTGTTTCCCTCTAATATCTCGGCATCACCAGCACCCTCGCTCTCATAAATCCATCCCATTTCAATTAAACATCATGTTTAAATTCTCAGATTTCACATGCACCGCCTCACAAACCTGCTTATTCATTCTAATCAAATAATCAATTACAGAGGTAGATGACATTGCCTAATTGCACTGACTAATGTATAATTCACCTTTGCAATCGGGATTTCAATTTGCCTAATCCCTCAGAATCATGCGTGCCGTATAGTGATGTTTGCATGAATAATTCATGGCGTGAAAAGTCCTCAGTAAAACCGTCATGACACACGGCCGGTGGAAATGTCAGCGTCTACAAATGACAGACGAGAGTCAGACCCCCTTCAGAGAACGTCAATAAGGGCCGGCAGGGGTTGTGACACTTCACAGATGCTTTCAACATCTCCATAATGCAGCAAAATGACAATAATAAAAAACAACAACCTGCGGGAAATGAAACTAAATCAGCCACATTAAATATGGGGAACTGCATTGCAACCCAGAACCCAGGACACTCCCAAAAACAATTTACAGTAGCTGTGCTCAGAATACCTTAGCAGCTGCATAGCAACACCCCGACGACAGTTTACAGTAGCAACACCCAAACTTCTCAGCAACTGCATAGCAACGCCCTGACACCTGCCCAAAACACCCCGACGACCGTTTACAGTAGCAATACTCAAAACTTCTCAGCAACTGCATAGCAACGCCCTGACAACCGTCCGGAACATCCCGGCATCCGTTCACAGTAGCAACCTCAAAACTTCTCAGCAACTGCATAGCAACGCCCTGACAACCGCCCAAAACACCCCAACAACAGTTTACAGTAGCAACACTCAAAACTTCTCAGCAACTGCATAGCAACGCCCTGACAACCGCCCAGAACATCCCGACGACCGTTTACAGTAGCAACACCCAAACTTCTTAGCAACTGCATAGCAACGCCCTGACAACCGCCCAAAACACCCCGAAAACAGTTTACAGTAGCAACACCCAAACTTCTTAGCAACTGCATAGCAACGCCCTGACAACCGCCCAAAACACCCCGACAACAGTTTACAGTAGCAACACCCAAACTTCTTAGCAACTGCATAGCAACGCCCTGACACCCACCCAAAACACCCTGACAATCATTTACAGTAGCAACACTCAAAACTTCTCAGCAACTGCATAGCAACGCCCTGGCAACCGTCCAGAACACCCCGACGACCGTTTACAGTAGGGCTGTGCGAGATCTATATGGGGATATATCTGTAAACTCTCTGCAGCTGAAGCAGATAAAAGCAGATCAGCCGGACTTTTAGTAAGGATTTAAGTCCACAAACACTGGACCGAGGAAGAACAAACACAACGCTCGTCTTAAAATAACGAAAAGGTTGCACGCATTGATCAGCAAACAGTCGTGAAGCCGGCACCGATCCGTCTTTACACAGCGTGTCCTGAGAACAACGAGCACACACTCCCACACACACCACCACAGATCCATACGCTTTAATGTCAGCGCCAAACACTCCAAACAATCCCACAATCCTCGGCTTGATGAGGCTCTGAGCTCAAAGAACACATCAAACATCTCAGAGTCCACGTATAATTCACACGACCTCAAAAACACCTCATTTTAGGTATTCTGACGATTTCTTTTTACCTAGCTTGTTTTCAACGTACCAATACATGCACCATATAGCTATAAAAAAGTGAAGATGGGGAAAATACTTGATATTCTTTGATATAATTGCATTAAACTCTATATTTAAACCAGAGGTTCCCAAACTGGGCTCAATGTAAGACCTGCAGTGGCTTTGTGAGTGGATGAAAAGCCAATGATAAATCACGTCATAATAATGCTAAAATAAAACAATCTAAAAAAAACACTGTAAACGTGAATATGGTTCAATGATTTAACGTGGTTAAATAACTGAAATATTAGCTTCCTCCGAGATACTGCAGGCAAACGTTTAACGTCAAAGGGGTTCTAAAACATTTAGTGATCCCTGCATTACATAACAATCATTAATAAAGATGAAAACAGTCAACAGTTATTGAAGGTCACTGGATACGATGAAAACAGCGTTTTAATTATTCATTTCATACATGATTTAATAGCTTCAGAGGTGCTTCGTCTCATTTCAGATGCACGGATCGCAAAATCATTTACATGACGATTCATGGTCAAAGCTGAATGGAAATTTTCTTTTCATTTTAGGACAGAAAACTTCAAAAGAGAGAAGAAAAAAAAAGAGAATCAGAGACAGTAAATTACAATGCAATTAATATGCACGCACATAAAGTACTGTAACTCTGATTATGAGCGTTTTAAAATGTAATATAATTACGTAATCCAGACTGCTTGTGATGGAGGCGACAGAGGTGACAGAGGTGCTTGAAACCCCTATCTGGCTCCTAACTAGCAGTTTTTCAGCTCATCTGTCCCCTGGACACTTCAGTGTTCTTCTGTGAGTGCAGCCGCCCAACTTTAAGGTCACCTTGAGAGACTTCCATCTCGTGCTTCTTCTGTCTATCAGCAAGAAACTTAACAACCAGCCCTGGTGCCGTTAACTCGGATTATGAAGCTCTTTTGAATCATCTGACGGCGCTCACGTTAAGGTCTGCCTTCACTACGCTTTCCGAGCTGCCGAGGCGGCTCTGAGCCGGCACGGTGCTCGGGGTCGGTGTTGTTTCTGGAGAGCGTTCACTAAACAGAGCGCGAGCGAAGACGCGAAGCAACACGTGCGACACAGCGTCGATCACTTCCACGCGATTTCTCCTCCGATTGCTGCTGAGACGCGAGCGTGAAGTCTAAGACTGTGTGTGTGTGTGTGTGTGTGTGTGTGTGAGGTTCTCACCCTAACTGCGTTCGTCCGTCCTCGTCTGAGGATGCCTGTCATCGTCTTCATCCTGATGTTGCTGAAGCAGCTCTGAGGAGCTCTGCTTGGTGTCGCGCCGCCCATCGGTCAGAGCATCGGGTCGCGTGCTGCTCCTGCTCACTGATGAGTGCACTACACGCATTAAGTCATTAATATTGTTTATTTATCAGTGTTTATTGTGCGTTTTCCTTCTTTTTTGATGCATGCTTTGTGAATAAATAAAAAGGGTAGCACTCTGCAGTGTGTCAATCTATATTTACATTTATTGCGGCATTTATTCATCTTTGTTAACGTTACTTCATAGAAATGCAATAATTTCTCGTTAGTTCACAGCTTGAATCATTTGATTTCATGTTAACTAGTGAACCTTATTGTAAAGAGTTACCGAATAAACATTTAAAAATGACAGTGCATGATACAAATGTGTATTTTTTAAATAATTTGGTATTTATTGGTATTGGCGTTGGGATAATAAACGCGTTTTGATGATGTTTTGTGTTTTTAAATGAGTTTGCATGCACTCTTCATGTTTGCTTTGCTGAGATTCATTAGTCTGAACTTAGACTCAAACAAGCTCAGTTCAAGGCATGGTTTATAGACAGTCTATAATGCTTAACGCCTCATTGGAGGACCTTATTCCATGATAATCATAATAAAAACTAATACATAGCCCAGAAGAAATTGCCCTGCATGTTAAGCTTTTTGTTCCCTAGAAAATAAAACATATGAGGTAGAAAAAATTAAAAAATCGGTGCTGTCTCTCCATAGACATAACATTATAAAAAACACAGATTTTCAGTTCATAGTGTATCATTTAATAAGATATATAAAACTTGGACTTTTTAGGATTGTTTCTTATATTAAGCCGCATCGAATTTGCAGTAATTCACTTTTGAACAAATTGAACGATTCAGTGACTCGATCATTGAGGTTTTCGAATGAATCCACGCGTTTGAACGAATCATGTGAGAGAATGATTCAGTGACTCGTTCATTAAGACTGTGCGCGGTTGAACGAATCGTACGAGTGAATGATTCAGTGACTCATTTTTGCATTGAACAGTACAAACGTCACAACATAGATACAGTTATACATAAAGACAAAAATAATACTAATACTAATAAAAGAATGTACATTCAGATTTGACAGGATTAACAAAGCAATAAATGTATGGTTCATTTCTGATCAAATCTGCTTGTTTGAATGAATCATATAAGTGAATGATTCAGTGACTCGATTATGAAGACATTGAAACTGAGTGTTTGAATGAATCATAAGTGAATCGTTGTCATTTAGGGGTAAGAATGGGGTTGTGTTTTTAGTACAGAATGTGATTCTAAACAGCTTTCTGAACAGTTTGACTCCAGGAATAAAAAGGACAGAATGCAGACTCTCTTCCAGCGTGCCGGGAATCCTGTGAAGAGCGTCACGGCAAATATCTCCGTCCACAAAAACCAGGCCTGTACTTTTGAATAAATATTTAAAGTAAGTGTTAGGATGAATGAAACCACTTGAGAGAGAGAGAGAGTGTTGCAGTGTTGTTTTCTTCTTCTGTTCATCAGCATATATTCATTTAGTAGCTCAGTGTTTTTCTCATCTCGTATCGGTGTGACTTTGACCTTCATCAGACGCCACCCTGCCGCTGCCAGAACAATTAATGATGCTGTGTAACGAGCCGAGAGAAGAACAGCTGAACCCAAGCTGCGCTGAAAACTAACACATCTCAGCTGTTTCTCAAACACCACGGGAATTATACACAAATATTACAGCAAATATACCTTGAACTGAACACTTTTTGTATATTTAATTTAATTTAATTAAATTTTTTCCAATAATTCATTTTCATATATATATATATATATATATATATATATATATATATATATATATATATGTAGTGTGTGTGTGTGTAGTGTGTGTGAGTGTGTGTGCAGTGTGTGTGTGTAGTGTGTGTAGTGACTGTAGTCAATGTGTGTGTAGTGTGTGTGTGTGTGTGTGTAGTGTGTGTGCAGTGTGTGTGCAGTGTGTGTGTAGTGTGTGTGTGTGTGTGTAGTGTGTGTGTAGTGACTGTAGTCAGTGTGTGTGTAGTGTGTGTGTGAGTGTGTGTGTGTGTATGTGTGTGTGCAGTGTGTGCAGTGTGTGTGTGTGTGTGTGTGTGTGTGTGTGTGTGTGTAGTGTGTGTGTAATGACTGTAGTCAGTGTGTGTGTGTGTGTGCAGTGTGTGTGTAGTGTGTGTGTAGTGTGTGTGTGTGTGTGTGTGTGTGTGTGTGTGTGTGTGTAATGACTGTAGTCAGTGTGTGTGTGTGTGTGTGTGTGTAGTGTGTGTGTGTGTGTGTTGTGTGTGTGTGTGTGTGTGTGTGTGTAGTAGTGTGTGTGTGTGTGTGTGTAGTGTGTGTAGTGACTGTAGTCAGTGTGTGTGTAGTGTGTGTGTGTGTGTGTGTGTGTGTGTGCAGTGACTGTGTGTGTGTAGTGTGTGTGTAGTGTGTGTGTAGTGACTGTAGTCAGTGTGTGTGTGTGTGTGTGTGTGTGTGTGTGCAGTGACTGTAGTGTGTGTGTAGTGTGTGTGTAGTGTGTGTGTGTGTAGTGTGTGTGTGTGTAGTGTGTGTGTAGTGACTGTAGTCAGTGTGTGTGTAGTGTGTGTGTGTGTGTGTGTGCAGTGACTGTAGTGTGTGTGTAGTGTGTGTGTAGTGTGTGTGTGTGTAGTGTGTGTGTGTGTAGTGTGTGTGTAGTGACTGTAGTCAGTGCGTGTGCAGTGTGTGTGTTTTTAAATACAGCAAAATATAAATTTTCAGAAATAAAACTAACCCCATGACCTCATACTTTAAGTTGAGAAACAGTAAAATAATATTCTATTTAAATAATGGTGTTGTGTATTAATTATTAATGTTTGTTGTGTTGATCTTACCGTGTGGTTTACTGTAAGA
>NC_056700.1:19122919-19142919 GCF_018831695.1 Puntigrus tetrazona
ATTTATTTTGTGCATTTTTCATCAATATCATATATATTTATATATAACTGGCATGTTTTGCTGGCAGATGTTCGACCTGGTCTTGTCGTTATATATTAATGAAGCTTTTGTTAATATCTCTTTCATTTTAGTTTAAGTTTTAGTCATTTTCTCAAGTACGCTTGTCATTTTTATTTTGTTTAATCCTATTTATGATCTTCAGAATATTGCATTTTTTTATCATTTCAAGTAGGCTTTTCTCTCATAATAATAATAATAATAATATGTTTTAATTTAAGATATAATTTCAGTCAAGTTTTATTAATTTTTTTGAACTACTTTTTGCTTTTATTTTCATTTTAGTTTAGGTTTTAATAAACTGAATTGACACGTTCTTGTCATTTTGATTATATTTTCCACTTTCTATTTAGCTTTATTTTTCCTTTGAGTAATTTCAGCACTTCATACGAAGCTTGTCCAGGTTTCTTGACCTCCTTTCTGTTAACCGTCTCATTGTTTTCAGCTGTGTCTCGTTCATTCAGTCGTTTCTGTGTGTTTAGACGTTCTAGATTGTTTGGGTTCTAACGGTCCGCTCTCGTCTCTGAATGCGTGTGGTTGCAGCAGTTCATTTTTTAAAACCTAAGAAGCCTTTTTTTCTAAATGAGTTAAAATTCTTTTAATTTTAGAGTTATTTCATTAGTTTTAGTTTTAGATGATGCAAATCGTACAAAAACACAAACGACGTTTTTTCTTTTTTTCTGAATCGCTAAAATGTGCCGAAGCGTGAAGTACTTTGTTGTGTTCAGGATGAGGAGGTCTGATGCTGCTACACTCTCGCTGGGCTCCATGGTAACAGATACAGACGGGCTCTCGCTGGGGTCGCCACGGTTCCTCCCGGCTCATCACGGCTGCCATGGCAACAGACCAATCGTATGCAAAGAAGACTGTCGCTACCACGGCAACGGGAAGCTGAAGCATCATCATCATCAGAGTCTCTAAAAATCAAATGGACTGATGAGACGAACACACTCGAGCGCGCGCAGAGCACACACACACACACACACACACACACACACACACACACACACACACACACACACACACACACACACACACACACACACACACACTCACACACACACTCTAACAGACAGGCGATGGAGACAGAAGATAATAGACTAGTGAGCAGACGAACTGTACAAGAACTTTAACAGTAAAATAAAATGCTCACAAAGAGATGTTTTACTCAAAGCTCATCACGTCTAGTTTTCAGTTACGAAAGATATTATAAACCTTTCCCTTTTCCCGTATTAGTTTTTTTATTGCTCACATTTTCAAATCTTTGCCTCTTTTCTCAAAACTTTACACACGAATCAAAGAACCGCAAACACCAAACACGAAATGCATCTCAAGAAACAAAGTACTGCACAAAATACACTTCCTGTTGGATCGGTGTGTGTTGCGTTTGGCAAAAAAATGCATTTTACGAAACTGTAGAAATCTGAGAATTAGTGTGTGGTTTGGTAGAGATGTTTCTGCTGTTTGAGGGTTGTGTAATAACTCTGGATCAGCACGCTGTAGAAGATGGTCTTTCAGTGAAGACTCATTGAAGTGTGATGATTCTGTAGGGCTCTTCAGGACTGTGAGGATCCTCTCTTTGTGTCTTTCCTGGTCCACGTCTCCAAACTAAATCATTCCAAAGACATCCAAAAGATGAAAAGACAAACTAAAGAACGTCTAGATCAGCTTTCGCCAGAAACATTGCATGCATTTTGTCTGAAAGCAATGAGAAATAATTCAACTGGACAATATAAGATGTTTTTTTTGTCATATATGCACATCGTAAATCTCCTAAATGTAATGTTAGGTCATCTAGAAGCGCTGCTGTTATAATTCACGCTCTTAACATATAATAGTCTCGTTTGAAGATGCATCTTTACAAGCAGGCCGATCCTTTTATATAATTCCTAAAGCTATGAAGGTAGGCTTTGAACTTTATGGTTTCTCGTAAACTGTTGTATGCATTATATTAGCACCCATATATAGTACGTGTGCATCAATAAATAAGCAAACAGAAACATTTCAATGAAAGAGCAGAAAACTGAAACGGAGATTTGTGCTTCATTCGAAGGCGGTCCGTCGACGGATGGAGAAAATCACCTGTAAAGGTCTCTAAACTTAATAAATAAAAAACGAAGCAAAGACGTTTTAATACATTTACGACAAAAAACGTCTTCATCAAAGTCACATAGTCTTTGTCTTTACTTAATATTCTAATGATTTTTGGTTTAAAAGAAAAATCAAAAAGGGTATTATATAATTATGTTATTTTATTTTATTATTTTTTTAGCATCCTTTACATTTTAATTGTAATTTTTAAATAATAATAATTATGCAATAATTTATAGTAATAATTTTATTTCAGAATGTTGCATTTTTTGCCATTTTTAATTATTATTATTATTATTATTATTATTGTAGCTTTAGCAATATTTCAAATTAGATTTAATTTCCGTTCCTTCCTTTCCTGCTGGAGATGCTGAATGCTGTGAATGTTTTCTGAAGACAGGAAGTGAAACAGAAACGCTGAGCTGCTGCTCTCTAGTGAGAAGATGGGTGTGCTGCAGCTCTTTCTGCCTTCATCGGCATTCATAATCAGCATTAATAATCAGCCTTCATCAGCGCCGATCAAGCTTGTCCTAATCAGGTGAGTGTTTTAACAAGGAACGGTTTGTTCATCAATCGTGTGCATTAATGTCTATTAGGGAAAGTCATATTTATTAATACAGTGCCCGTGAATGTCTATTAACTGTAATTTATTTTCAGCATCTTTACGCCATCCTTCAGAAATCATAATAATATGCATAAAAACATAAAACTCTGAACAGAGTTTATTTAATACGAAGCTTCTGTTACCATAATATACTCTTTTATTAATTGGAAATATTTTCCCCTTAATATTTGATTTTTAGAGTCATTTTCTGCACTAAACCCATCATGAGCATAAAAAACGTGTTATGAAATATATGAACATAACGGTTACATAAGAGCTATGAAAACAAAAATAAATGTATAAAATGTGTAAGTCAGCACTGACAAGAAGTTAAGAAACGTTTTGAGCATTATACAGTAATTCAGTCTTTTTGCTTTGTTTTACATGACGGTTCATTTATGAAGGTGAAATAATAAAAAGTCATCAAATTCAATCATTGAATCTCTTTAAGTTGAATGTCGATGTTTAGATTCTTTTTAACAAAGAAGCCAAATCAAACCCCAAAACATAAATGAAATCAAATAATAAAACAAATGGAAATGCTTTTATTATTTTCTGTACGAAAAAAATCATAAAATCATAAATCCAGTGACACTGTACCTCCATAATTTAATACAAAAATGTCTCCAGAAAGTGTGATTTTCAAAAGCCTTTGGTTAATATTTTAATATTAATATTTTTTAATATATTAATATTTTATATTAATATAGATTTTTATATTTTTATACATTTATTTTCTCAAATGCAACTAAAAACCGGGAATTTTTACCCGACATTTTTTCACGTAGGGCATTTTATATGATATATAAACAGTGTGTTATTACTTCCAGAAACAAATCAAAACTAAATGTTATTGTAATGATACATCGGAGACGTGAGGATCCATTTGCGACTTAGCTTTAATCGTGGTCGGGCAGGCAGGGTCAAACAGGAGCAAACGATAATACACGAGGAAATCCAAGAGACGTAAACGATAACAGGCAGAAGGTCAAAAGGCAGGCAGATATCAATCACAAGGTAGACAAGGTACAGATCGGCAACAGGAAAACAAACACGGGAATAAACGCTCAGAATTGCAGTTAACACAAACAAGACTTCGCGATGAGAGGTCGTGAGGGAGTCCATTATAAAGCCTGGGTAATGCGGAACACCTGGTGGCTGTAATCAGCCCAAGGTACGGGGTTGTGGGAAATGTAGTCCTTTAGTGATTAGTATTCTGGTGAGAGCTCCCTCCGGTGGTGGTCGGAGAGAGCCACAGAGGTGCTGTTCGTGACAGAGCCCCCCCCCTGCGAGCGGCTCCGGAAGCGAGGGGTGACTCGACGCCGAGGTCTTCCACGGGGTCTGGGAGCAGGTTTGTCAGGATGGTCATGGTGAAAGGCGGCAGTGAGAGCGGGGTCGAGAATGTCTCGAGCAGGTATCCAAGACCTCTCCTCAGGTCCATAGCCTTCCCAGTCAATGAGGTATTGTAGTTCTCTGCCTCGACGTCGAGAGTCCAGGATTTCTCGAACCTGGTAGGCCTCCTCGCCGTCGATGATCAAGGGAGGGGCGTCGTTGGTAGCAACCTCTTCTTGGTCCCTCTCTCCTCCCGGACCACCGGCGGGTTTCAGCAGCGAGACATGGAAAGTAGAGGCAATGCGGTAATTAGCAGGTAGGTCAAGACGGTAGGATACTGGTGTAACTTGTTTGATGATTTTGAAGGGACCCACGTACCTTGGACTCAGTTTCTTGCAGGGTAGCCGAAGGCGGAGGTCACGGGTAGATAGCCAAACCCAGTCACCAGGTGCGTACTCGGGAGCATCTCGGCGATGACGATCTGCTTGGGCCTGGAATCTTCTGACAGCTCCTCTGAGTTGGACGTGAGCGGTGTTCCAGACTTCCTCACTTCTTTGTAACCATGTGTTCACTGCGGGCAGTGCGGAGGGTTCTCCAGACCAAGGAAACAATGGCGGTTGATAGCCCAGAACGCATTGGAAGGGGGTTAGTCCAGTGGATTGTTTTCTAAGAGAATTCTGGGCATACTCAGCCCAGACTAGATAGCGACTCCAGTCTTGTTGATTGTTGTGGCAGTACGTTCGGAGAAATTGTGACAGTTCTTGATTTAGACGTTCGGCTTGACCGTTGGATTGAGGATGATAACCTGAAGTTAGACTGATGTTTATGTTGAGTTGCGTACAAAAGGCTTGCCAGACTCGAGAGGTGAACTGTGGGCCGCGATCAGATACGATATCCTCGGGTAACCCATAAAAGCGAAATACCTGTTGTAAAAGGACTTCAGCGGTCTCCCAAGCTGTGGGTAGTTTGGGCAAAGGTATAAATCTGCATGCCTTGGAGAATCGATCCACGACCGTGAGCACCGTGGTAAAGGAGTTGGAGATAGGCAGATCAGTTACTGAAGTCGATAGCTATGTGAGACCAAGGTCGTTCAGGTATGGGTAGTGGCTGCAGAAGTCCTGCTGGGCGTTGATGGGAGGTCTTTACGATATGACAGGTTTCACACTGTTGCACGAAATGGATGGTGTCTGAACGTATGGTGGGCCACCAGAATCGGTTATTAACTAGCTGCAGGGTGGCTGTGATGCCTGGATGACCGGCGCTGGGAGTGTCATGAACCCAATGCAGGACTCTTTGACGTAGCACTTGGGGTACGTACGTCCGGTTGGGAGGGCAGGCTGGTGGGACTGGTTCGGAAAGTTGGGCCTCTGTGATTTCGGTCATGATATCCCACTGGACTGGAGCGATAATGCGGGCTGGCGGTAGGATGGGTTCATGAGAAAATTCTTGAGGGCTGCTTTCGAACTGCCTAGATAAAGCATCCGCTTTGGTATTTTTTGACCCTGGGCGATAAGTGACTTTAAAATCAAAGCGGGAGAAGAACAAAGACCACCTGGCTTGTCTTGAGTTTAGACGCTTGGCGGACTGGATATATTCGAGATTTCGGTGATCGGTGAGTATGGTGAACGGTAGTTTGGCTCCCTCTAGCCAGTGCCGCCACTCCTCAAGGGCTGATTTCATGGCAAGGAGCTCTCTATCCCCGACATCGTAGTTACGTTCAGCAGGGTTAAGCTTGCGGGAGAAGTAAGCACAAGGGAAGAGTTTTGCTGGCTGCCCGTGACGTTGAGACAGGATGGCGCCAATGCCCACATTAGATGCATCTACTTCGACTATAAATTCCCGATTGGGGTCTGGGTGATGGAGAATTGGAGCGGACGTGAACCTTTCTTTGAGATGATCAAATGCTTGGATGCTGTCAGGTGACCACGATAGGCGATGAGAGGTTCTTTTAACCAGAGAGGTGAGTGGCGCGGCAACGATACTAAAGTTGCGGATAAATCTACGATAAAAATTAGAGAACCCCAGAAAACGCTGTAATTCCTTGACTGTAGAGGGGCGTGGCCACTCCACAACTGCTTTGACCTTGTGTTCGTCCATTGTCACTCCGTCAGCACTGATAATGTAACCCAGATAAGCCACTTGGGTCCTATGGAATTCACATTTCTGGAGCTTGGCGTACAGTTGATTGTCAATTAAGCGTTGAAGAACTGTTCTGACGTGGGTAACATGGGAATCGAAGCTGTCGGAGTACACTAGGATGTCATCCATATAAACAATGAGGAATTGGTGCAACATGTCTCTAAATACCTCATTTACGAATGCTTGAAAGACGGAAGGACTGTTAGCGAGCCCGAACGGCATAACGAGATATTCATAGTGCCCTGATGTAGTGGAAAAAGCAGTCTTCCATTCATCTCCCTCCTTGATACGGATCAGGTTATACGCATTTCTGAGGTCCAATTTAGTGAAATATTTGGCCTTACGGAGTTGTTCCAGCGAGGCTGGTACGAGGGGCAGCGGATAACGGTATTTGACAGTTACCTCGTTCAGACTGCGGTAATCAATGCAAGGCCGAAGGCTTCCATCCTTCTTCTTGACGAAGAAAAACCCTGCTGACGCTGGTGACGTAGAAGGACGGATGAATCCCTTTGCCAACTCCTCCTCGATGTAGGATTTCATCGCCTCTGATTCGGGTTGTGAGAGAGGAAAGACACGACCGCGTTGAGGAAAGCGACCCGGCATGAGATCGATCGCGCAATCGTATGGACGGTGAGGTGGTAATTGTGTTGCTCCTCTTTCACTAAATGCAAGGGCTAAATCCTGATATTCTGCGGGGAGTTCAGGTACAATGATGACCTCCTCTTCAGCAGGAAGCGGTTTAGAGGAAGGTTGGTGAACTGGGGCTTTAAGACAGTGGTTGTGGCAGTTAGTTGACCAGTGTGTTATTTGGCGATCAGTCCATGATATAGTGGGGTTGTGAATCTCAAGCCAGGGTAGTCCGAGGATGAGGTGATGCTTGGGAGAGTGGATTACGAACAGGCTTATGGATTCCGAATGAAGGGGGCTTGCTTGCAGCGTTAAAGGTTGGGTGACGGAAGAAATATTTCCAGATCCGACTGGCCGTCCATCTACCGCCGCCACTGCGATATGGGGTACACAAGGGACGAGAGGGATTTTGTTAGAGTCCACGAAGGCTTTGTCAATAAAATTACCAGCCGCTCCTGAATCAATAAGAGCTGTTGCAGTAATCCATGAAGACTTTACTTTTAACAGAACCTCGATTTCAAAAGAGTCTGGATAAGTGTGCGGTGTCACCGAGGCAGGTTGCTGGCGCTGGCGCTGACGCTGGGGACGTGTTGGGCAGTAAACTCGAAAATGACCGGCTTGACCACAGTAGAGACATAACCGTTCCCGAATTCTTCTCTCCCTCTCCTCCGGATCAAGGTGAGTTGAACTGATCTGCATAGGCTCCGGTGCTGGTGACTGGACAGGGTATGGGAAGGAGGGAATCGGGTACTTGCCACGGCGTGCTCTGAGAACATTATCCAACTTTATGGTGATTTCCATGAATTCCTCCAGTGATTTGCCCTCATCACGACATGCCAGTTCCGCTTGGAGCTCGGTGTTCAAACCCCTTCGATACATAAGCTTGAGCGGTGATTCTCCCCAGCCTGATTGAGCGGCAAGCGTGCGGAAGTTGAGCGTGTAATCAGCAGCTGTGTTGGTTCCTTGCGATAAAGCTAGCAGCTGTTCTCCCGGTTCTTTCCCTCCGGCTACATGCTCGAAAACCTCCCTGAATTCGCGCAGGAAATCATCATAGGAGGGAAAAGACATACGGCGCGCCTCCCAAGTAGCTGTGGCCCAATCAAGCGCTTTCCCGGTGAGGAGGGAACAAATGAGGGCAACCTTGCTGTCATCTGTGGGATATAAACCCGGTTGCTGGTGAATGAACAAGGAGCATTGTAATAAAAACCCCTTACATTTGGAGGCTGACCCGTCGAATTTGTCAGGTAGACTGAGAGGCGGATTAAAGTCAGGTTGAGGCGGCGTCATGATTGGTTGCGTGGACTGGGCAGATGGGGCGATGTGCTGGGTTGGATTGGTGGCCGTGAGGGTTAGCGCCTGAATCGATCTCACTAGCTCCTCCATCAGCGTGGTGAGCCAGTGCAGCTGTTGCTGATGTGTGGCGAGAGTGGTAGCTTGAGACGAGACCTCAGACATCAGAAGATACATTCCCGCTGGATCCGTTTGTGGCGAAGTCTTCTGTAATGATACATCGGAGACGTGAGGATCCATTTGCGACTTAGCTTTAATCGTGGTCGGGCAGGCAGGGTCAAACAGGAGCAAACGATAATACACGAGGGAAATCCAAGAGACGTAAACGATAACAGGCAGAAGGTCAAAAGGCAGGCAGATATCAATCACAAGGTAGACAAGGTACAGATCGGCAACAGGAAAACAAACACGGGAATAAACGCTCAGAATTGCAGTTAACACAAACAAGACTTCGCGATGAGAGGTCGTGAGGGAGTCCATTATAAAGCCTGGGTAATGCGGAACACCTGGTGGCTGTAATCAGCCCAAGGTACGGGGTTGTGGGAAATGTAGTCCTTTAGTGATTAGTATTCTGGTGAGAGCTCCCTCCGGTGGTGGTCGGAGAGAGCCACAGAGGTGCTGTTCGTGACAGTTATCATATTTATCGATTTACATAAATGTTTACAAAACAGAACTGTTTTAAAAAACTTCCAACAATCAAACAAGTTAAAATAAATATTTAATGCAAAATATTTAATGCAAAAAAAAAAAAAGAATTTTAAGAAAATGTATTTTGGGAAAAGAAGTGTTTTTACTTAAAAACTTGAATGAATTCCATATATTTTATCCAGTAATTTATATAAAAAATATATATTTAAGATATATATAATTGGGTTAAATAGTGTCACTGTTTTTAAACCTTGGCAAAAATAGTAAAAATATAATAGTGAAGTTAAATAGCATCATATGAATTCTATTTATATCTTGACAAAAATATGAAATAAATAAATGAATAATTCGTTTAAATATACAAAAGTTACCGGGTTAAATAACATCACATGGATTTTTAATTAAAGCAGTCTTGGCAAACTATTTTTTTAATTCCACTGTGTGATTAATTCTATAACACAGTTAATCATTAACAAACTTCATATAGTTTATTCAGTGATTTGTTATCTGCAAGACTGTTTTGAAATATTGAAAGATAATTGGATTATTTTTAATTGCTTTTTTAAAACAATAATTAGTTACAAATAATTAGTACAAGATTAATAAACCATTATGGCTCTACTAATCACTAATGACTGATGAGATGAAGCATAAATCAAACATGGGAAGGGTTTGCACGCGCGCACACACACACACACACACACACACACACACACACACACACACACACACACACAGACACACACACACACACACACACACACACACACACACACACACACACACACACACACACACACACACACACACACACACACACACACACACACACACACACACACACACACACACACACACACACACACACACACACACACACACACACACACACACACACACACACACACACACACACACACACAGACACACACACTGTAGGCTGCTGCCCCTTTAAGAACGTCGTTTCAGTGGACTCAGGGGAACGTTGTGAGGAGGGAAAAAAAAAAAAAAAAAGGATAGAAAAAGACCATGTTGTTTGGTTCTAGCGTGTTGGACTTTTGACGATTTACAAGTGTTTGATTACCTACTTAACCTACTTATTCCCAGCGTGGTGAGAATGTTTTCGTTGTTAAGAAATACGATGTTTAATATAATGTTACGTAGATCGCTATTTTTGGCGATTATAGCGATTGCCGCCATAGTGCGTAAATGTTAATATATTATGTTTATTTTTCCTTTGTGTAAACGTATGCTGTTTATGTGATTATATTACTAAGTATAAATGTGTTTTTTGTGTTTACAGTTTGACCGCACGTATACCGCACGTGTGCATGTATGCATATGACAATACTAAAAAACAACAATCGCAAAAGAATGTGTACAGTGTGAGTTCTGCACTAGTGGAATAAAATCAAAACCAAGTTCCAACTTAATGTTATCATTTCGTGGGTAACATTAAAGTCAAACACGAAGGAAGAAATAAAAGTAATAACAACATGGATCAAGAGACAGAAGAAAGTTCTATCCCAGATCAACAACAAAGGGGTCTCAAACGCCAACGTGGTGGTGCAAAGGCTGCTGTGACACGCTTAATGACACAGATTACTACCGCTATGAGCTGTAATCAGCCAAAAGATGTAGAAATGAAGCTTGCTGCCTTGGATGAGGTTGTTATGCGATTTCACGAGGTCCATGACATGTACCACAAAACGTTAGAAGATGAGGATGACCTTGATGCTTCTAAGGGCTATTTAACATCAGTTCTGCGTGAAGTGCAAGATTTACAGCACACAGTCTTAAGCTGGCTTGAAGATTTTAAGTCATCAATGGAATCTTCTGATGCACCAAACTTCCAAGAGGGACATCCAATGCTTGAGGAAGCTGCTAAATTGCAAATGCCTACTATAGAACAAGTATCTACCCAGTTTCAAGAGCTACAGAATCTAAGACAGAAAGAGAATAAAGAGTTTTCTGTGCTTCTAGCTCAACAGGAAGAACGTCTGCGACAGAGTTTAAACTACAACTTCAGCAAGCGGAATTTGAAATGGATGGACTAAAAGGCTTACTGAAGCTCAAAGACACTGAGATGGAGGAAAATCGACGAAAGGCTGAGTTAACGACAATAAATAGAGGCTTTTCAACTCCTGTCTCAGGTAATCCATCCTTAAATTTTCGTTCATCACTCTCAGCAGGAAACGACAATTCTTTATGTCAACTACTAGAACTGACAAGGCAACAATATCAGTCACACATTGATTCCATGCATCTGCCACCTGTTGACATCATCAAGTTTGATGGAGAACCCTTAAAGTACTGGCAGTTCATCAGATTATTCTCCTCAGTGATTGAGAAAGAGACCGTGCCAGATCAAGAAAAGCTCACTCGTCTGCATCAGTACACTGTCGGCCAAGCTAGAGAAGCTATCTCACATTGCTTGTACAACCCTGACTCTAGCCTGGGCTATGCAGAAGCCATGACTATTCTGAAAAGGCGTTTTGGCCATCCATACGCAATATCGCAAGCATGGGTCGACAAGGTGCTCAATCACAAAGACATTAAAGACAATAAGCAGTTGCAAAGCTTTGCGGACATTCTGTGTAGCTGTCGTGACACTCTTAAAGCAATGAATTGTGAGGATGAGCTAAATGGTGGACGCACTCTGCTACAAATTGTGGAAAAGCTGCCTGAAGACATAAAGAAAAGATGGCTCACAATAAATTATGAGATTATCAAATCTGGACGTTTACCAAAGTTAAACGATATAGTCTGTCTTGTTGAATCAGAAGCTGCTAAGAGAGCTGATCCTATCTTTGGGAATCTCCTTATGCCTGCAATTCGAAATTCTCCGGTGAGTTTCAAATCAAATATCAAGTCAAGCTTCAATAAGAAAAGACAAACATTCGCAACAATGTCAGTTACGACGGATGAATCCATCACATCTCCCACAACAAAGACTATTTCACGATTTAAATGTCCAAAGTGTACTGAAGTACACTTTCTGAATCAGTGTCAAGCCTTTAGAGCTTTATCTGTTCAAGAGCGTTTGGCCTTTGTTCAACGAAAGCAACTTTGCCTAAACTGCTTTATGAAGGGTCACCGCGCTGCAGTCTGTTCTCGCAGCTGGGTATGCAAGGTGCCTGGATGTGGGAAAAGGCACAACAGCTGGCTACATTCTGCCATTGTAGCTTCTAACAATGACAAAGACCAATCTACTAACCAAGCCACCGAAGATGAGCCGGTTGTTGACCCGCCACAAGCCATTCAAACGCATGCCACCAGAAAATGCATTGACGTCAGTCAAAAGAAGATTGCACTTCCTATCCTGCCTGTTGTGGTTTCAGACAGACACAAGCAATTCTCTATGAATGTCTTTGCTTTGCTTGATAGTGGCTCCAATGGGACCTTTGCATCTAAGAAGCTTGTTCATGCTCTTAAATTGGAATCACGCAAAATGAACGTTAAACTGAACACTATGGAGACCAAAAACCTCAACGTAGTTACCTTAGCAGTTGATCTACAAGTTGAAGATGCTCAACAAAGAAACTCTTTCCTAATGAAAGGAGTGCTCTGTCGGGACAACCTGAACATAAGTCTGGACAGCCTAGTCACACAGCAGGAAGTGTTTCAGTGGTCACATCTATGGAAATTGCGGATGAAATCAGTTTACCCGATGCTGATCTAGCTAATGAGGTTCACTTGCTAATAGGTCTAGACCAACCAGACATACTTAAACCCCGTGACACATGCTGTGGTGAGTCTGGCGAACCATACGCAATTCTGACTGGCCTGGGATGGACACTCCATGGACCAGTAGCAGATGGCTCTACGTCTGTTTCTGCCAACTTCATTCGAGCTGACCATTCTCTACAACAAGCTGTTGAAAGATTTTGGAAGTTGGATGACCCAGTGCATGTGAACAATGACTCGCTGTCAGTAGTTGACGAACAAGTTGTGGCCCTATGGAACAAACAAGCAGTCAAAGAGGAAGGTCATTACACACTTCCAATCCCATTCAAAGAACGTCCACCACAACTACCCAATAACTACACAATGGCCAAGCATCGATTAGATCTTCTAGGAAAGAGGCTAAAGAAGGACCCAACTTTGCTTCACATGTATACAGAGGGTATTAGAGACTCTTTGCAGAAAGAATACGCAGAAGAAGTCGTAGACATTATAAGAGAAGATGGCTGCGTGTGGTACCTGCCGCATCATCCAGTTCTGCATCCACGCAAGCCAGAGAAGGTTCGTATTGTCTTTGATTGTGCAGCACGGTACCAAGGTACTTCATTAAATGACCACATCCATCAAGGCCCAGACCTTGCCAATAAGCTGCTAGGAGTCCTTCTCAAGTTTAGACAGGAACCCATTGCTTTAAATGCAGATATCGAGAGCATGTTCTATCAAGTCCGGGTGCCGTCTGATGAAAGGGATGTTCTTCGTTTCCTATGGTGGGATGATAACGACCCGAACAAACCACCTAAGCATTATCGTATGAAGGCTCACCTGTTTGGAGGTGTCTGGAGTCCTAGTGCTGCCAATTTTGCCTTACAACGAGTGGCTGAAGACAATCGCGGAAACTTCTCTGATGACGCAGTGGAAACAGTGAAGCGAAATTTCTACGTTGACGATTGTCTTAAGTCAGTACCAACAGAGGAGGCTGCCATTAAACTCGCTTCTGAACTCAGGGAACTGCTCACCTGTGGAGGGTTTAGATTAACCAAGTGGTTAAGCAATTCTAAGGAAGTGATGAAATCAATACCAACTGATGACTGGGCAAAATCGTTACATGAGGTTAACCTTGACCAAGAGGATTTGCCACTCGAACGAACACTGGGCGTCCTTTGGGATGTAGAAAGAGATTGTTTCACATTCGATGTCAAGACAGTAGACAAGCCAGTAACAAAGAGGGAGTATTGAGCACTACCAGTTCCATTTATGATCCTTTAGGATTTGCAAGCCCTTTCGTGCTCAAAGCTAAAGCAATCTTTCAAGAATTGTGTCGTATGAAAGTCAACTGGGACGAAGAGTTACCAGTGGACATAGCAGCACAATGGCGCCGATGGTTGAATGACTTGCCTCTGTTGGCAGGACTGACAATTCCAAGATGTCTTAAACCAACATCTATTAGTTGTTTGTTACCGACTCAGCTCCATCACTTTTCCGATGCTTCAGAACTGGCTTACGGTGCTGTTTCATACATCAAGATTGGTGACACCTGCAGGCTGGTAATGTCAAAGGCCAGACTTGCTCCGATCAAGCCAGTTAGCATACCACGACTGGAACTGCTAGCAGCTGTTGTTGCTACAGAGCTGGATCAGCATATCAAGCGACACTTAGAGATTCCAATTGAAAGGACTTTCTTTTGGACAGACAGTACTATCGTACTCCAGTACATTAACAACAAGCATTGTCGTTTTCAGACATTTGTCGCCAACCGTATATCAAAAATACATGAACGATCAGATTCATGCCAGTGGAGACACATTGATTCTGCATCTAACCCTGCGGATGACGTCTCTCGAGGGATGACTATGAGGGAGATTCTAGAAAGTGAACGATGGGTAACTGGTCCACACTTTCTTAGACTTGAGGAGGAACAATGGCCTGCTCAGCCTATTATAAATGACTTGCCAGACGGAGCAGAGATCAAACAAGGCAAAGAAATTTATGCAGCTAGCATAAAACAAAACCACTTGACGAAAAATGCAGTGGATAGATTACTGGAACGATACTCCAGTTGGCATCGTTTGAAAAGAGCTACTGCTATCTTGTTGCGTCTAAAGGCTTTGTTGCGCAAGAAAGCAAGTGTGCATCTTTCTGACCCCATCACTGTTGGTGAGCTCCAGCAAGCAGAGCTAGCCATTCTCAAATACGTACAAGCCGCAACTTTCGGATCTGCTCAAGCAAAACCCAGTTCTCTTCTCAAGCTCAAACCTTTCGAGGATGAGAATAACCATCTTCTTCGTGTCGGAGGTAGACTAACAAATGCCCCAATTCCCTACGAGGCTAAACACCCGGTGATCCTACCTAATAATCATCATGTCACCCAGCTGATTATTCGTCACTACCATCTTCGTTTGGGTCATGCAGGTCCAGAACGAGTTCTTACAGAAATTCGTCAGCGTTTCTGGGTTCTAAAGGGACGTGCTGTCATTAACAAGACTCTCAAGTCATGTCTACAGTGTCGCAAATTAAGAGCTAAGCCACAAGCTCAGCAAATGGCTGACTTACCTGACTCTAGAGTGACACCGTGTGAGCCTCCATTTACTCGAGTGGGCATAGACTATTTCGGACCATTCTTGGTTAAAAGGGCACGCAGTGATCAAAGAGGTACGGATGTGTGTTTACATGTCTCACTACGAGAGCTATTCATCTCGAGGTCACACACACCCTTGACACGGATTCTTTTATCAACGCTTTACAGCGATTCATCTCCAGGAGAGGCCCACCTTCTGAGATACGATCAGATAATGGGACTAATTTTGTGGGTGGGGTTGCGAGAGTTGCGAAAGGCCATTAATGAATGGAATCAACAAAAGATTTCTGATTATCTGCTGCAGGACAATGTAAAATGGATCTTCAATCCACCTGCCGCCTCACATATGGGTGGGCGATGGGAGCGACAAATTCGCACTCATTCGTTCCATTCTAAATACTGTTCTTTCACAGCAGACACCAGATGATGAGGGATTGACGACGCTGTTTTGTTGCGTAGAGTCTATTGTCAACGGTAGACCAATTACTAAACTCTCTGACGACCTGTCAGATCCTCTACCACTCACTCCAAATCATCTGTTGTTACTTCGTTCTGGTCCGACTCTACCCCCAGGAGCCTTCGTAAAACAAGATGTTTACCGACGCCGATGGCGCCAGGTCCAGTATTTGGCAGATATCTTCTGGTCAAGATGGCTTAAAGAATACTTGCCTGCACTGCAGCAGCGCCAGAAATGGCTACAACCAAAGCGGAATCTTCAAGTAGGAGATCTTGTGCTAATTCTGCATGAAAATACGCCACGCAATCACTGGCCACTAGGTCTGATTACTCAGGTTTATCCAGGTGCAGATGGACTTGTGCGTTCTGTGGAAGTGAAAACACAGACAGGAGTCTACAGCCGTCCAGCGGATAAAATATGCCTCCTGGAAGCCAGTTTTATTAGTTGAGTTAACTTATTGAAGCATCACCCTTCCTTTCTTTGAATGACCCTTTTTGGGTCATTGGGGCCGGGATGTAGGCTGCTGCCCCTTTAAGAACGTCGTTTCAGTGGACTCAGGGGAACGTTGTGAGGAGGGAAAAAAAAAAAAAAAAGGATAGAAAAAGACCATGTTGTTTGGTTCTAGCGTGTTGGACTTTTGACGATTTACAAGTGTTTGATTACCTACTTAACCTACTTATTCCCAGCGTGGTGAGAATGTTTTCGTTGTTAAGAAATACGATGTTTAATATAATGTTACGTAGATCGCTATTTTTGGCGATTATAGCGATTGCCGCCATAGTGCGTAAATGTTAATATATTATGTTTATTTTTCCTTTGTGTAAACGTATGCTGTTTATGTGATTATATTACTAAGTATAAATGTGTTTTTGTGTTTACAGTTTGACCGCACGATACCGCACGTGTGCATGTATGCATATGACAATACTAAAAACAACAATCGCAAAAAGAATGTGTACAGTGTGAGTTCTGCACTAGTGGAATAAAATCAAAACCAAGTTCCAACTTAATGTTATCATTTCGTGGGTAAACACACACACACACACACACACACACACACACACACACACACACACACACATGCACACACACACACACACACACACACACACACACACACCTCCGCAGTCTTTGAGTGTGTGTAGATCAGAGGTGGGCGAGAACCTCAGAGCTTCTCCAAACCTTCAGCCAAAAAAAAATCCCCAAACACATTCAGATGTGAGTTCCAGGAACAGTGAGACACCAGCCGGGGGCAGAAAGACACACACACCTCAGTGTGTGTGTGTGTGTGTGTGTGTGTGTGTTGCTTGAAGCACAGGCATGAAATCAGTGTGTGTTCCATCTGTATGAAGCGCCTCCAGCTCTGATAGTCGGCCAAGAACCAGCGAGTAGAGCGACACACACACACACACACACTCTCTCTCTCTCAGGTGTGTGTGTGTGTGTGTGTGTGTGTGTGTGACGGGTCTTCTCCACTAGACGTCTCTGTGAAGTGATGTTGATGCTGCAGGCGTCTCAAACTCAGCTTCATCAAACCACACGAGGCAGATGGAGATTTAAAGACTTTGCAAACTCAAAGTCTCGTATTCATTAAACACTTCTATCTGCTCTCGCTCAGACTTTCAGGGGCTCGATGTTCACCAACAGAGGGAGGCAGAGACTTTCACGTCAATCCTTTCAGCGGCGTTTAGCTGAGTGACCAAACGAGAGACCTGGAGCTGCTTGACGTGTTTTACAGGATTTGTCTTTGTTTAGAAAACATGATACTTACTTACAATCATATAAAAAACAGTAAAGATTCACATATTTACTATGGTAATATCCTTGTATATTGATAAATAGCTCTTAATGTAATATAACTATGACAATACTGTATTAATATAATCATACTTTGATGATAACACGGTACGTCTTTCTTTACCTGTAAATGACTACAGTATGGTTTACAACTTCTGATATTTACTATATTATCTGTCCTTCTTTTGCTAAAATTACTATAATATGGTTTAAAACACTATGTTATTTACTATAAATGACTACAGTATCTTTCTTTTACTATAATGGTTTAAAACACTGTAGTATTTACTGTATTATCTTTCCCTTATTTGCTAAAATTATTATAATATGGTTTAAAACACTGTGGTATTTACTATAGTATTTTTCTTTCTTTTACTATAAATGACTACAGTATAGTTTAAAAAAACTGTAATATTTACTGTAAATGACTACAGTATGGTTTAAAACACTAGTATTTACTGTAAATGACTACAGTATCTTTCTTTTACTATAAATGACTATAGTATGGTTTAAAAACACAGTAATATTTACTGTAAATGACTACAGTATATTTAAAAAATGGTAGCATTTACTGTAAATGACTACAGTATGTTTAAAAAATGGTAGCATTTACTGTAAATAACTACAGCATGGTTTAAAACACTAGTATTTACTGTAAATGACTACAGTATAGTTTAAAAAAACTGTAATATTTACTGTAAATGACTACAGTATGGTTTAAAATACTAGTATTTACTGTAAATGACTACAGTATGTTTAAAAACTGTAATATTTACTGTAAATGACTACAGTATGTTTAAAAAAACGGTAGCATTTACTGTAAATAACTACAGTATGGTTTAAAACACTAGAATTTACTGTAAATGACTACAGTATGGTTTAGAAACATTATAATTTACTGTAAACAACTATAGTATGTTTAAAAACGGTAGCATTTACTGTAAATAACTACAGTATGGTTTAAAACACTAGAATTTACTGTAAATGACTACAGTATGGTTTAGAAACATTATAATTTACTGTAAACAACTATAGTATGTTTAAAAAAACGGTAGCATTTACTGTAAATAACTACAGTATGGTTTAAAATACTAGTATTTACTGTAAATGACTAAAGTATGTTTAAAAACTGTAATATTTACTGTGAATGACTACAGTATGGTTTAAAACACTAGTATTTACTGTAAATGACTACAGTAAGGTTTAGAAACATTATAATTTACTGTAAACAACTATAGTATGTTTAAAAACAGCATAGTATTTACTGTAAATGACTACAGCATGGTTTTATTTAGCAGATGCTTTCATTCAAAGCACCTTACAACTGAGGATATCCCAGTTTTATTTCAATAACAAGCGCTAATAAATACCGTGGTACTGAACACACCTATCTTTGATCAAACAGCCGCTCGTCGCTCGGTGAACACCGATGATGATATCTGCAGCAGAGCTGGAAACGGATTGGTCAGCGTCACATGACCTCAATCAGACCCACAGACGCAGGTTTAGCAGCAAAACCACGACGGCGAGATTATCACTCGATACATGCTCGACCAGGGGGGGAAATGTCACCGGCTTTTCAATTAATTTCAATTAATCACCCGCGGGACTAACGAGCGCGGGGATCACAGTGGGCTCTAACGAGGGCGCTGTGATTAATTAAGGTCTTCTTTTTTCACCCCGGCCCGCAAATGTTAAATGCCACAGAGAATATGAGCCATTGTTTCAGGAGACGACATGAAGTTCTCGTTAGAGTTAACCCCTTGAAGACCGAAGACACGCTCGACTGAACGCTTTCTTAATAGACAAGAAGAAATGCAGCAATTAAATCATTAAAGCGTGAATGCAAGAAATAATACAGGAAGACGACAAAACAAAAGATCGACAAAAGTCAGTAAATATATAATATATAGACAAGGATTTATTAATAACATTTTACCTGATAAATTGATAATAACGTTATCAAAACCTTGGCCCCAAAATTACTCATAAAACATTTATTTTAGTTTTAGTTTTTCATTTATTTTTGACATTTTTTTTTCAACAAAACACTTTCACTGTTCGCGCAAAGATAAAATAGAAAGTTCTTAGCAATCATTTAAAACGTATTTTTGTTAGCTGCTCTAAAAGCAGACGCTCTCTAACCATCTTTTGCCCGACGGCAGTGAATCTGAAACAATCAAAAGAACGATCTGCTCTCTCTGCTTTCTTTTTCCTGAGCGCAGACCTGTTCTAGCACTCGCTTAGCGTTGCTCTTTTCTTGATTTTTATTAACTCTGTTGTCATTTGTGAGATAAAAGCGTAGCTAAAAGACTACATTTAAATGTAAATATAAATCAGTAACGTCCCTGACTTTTGAGAAAAGTCTCTGAAGGGATGGAGACCCTTACAAAACAAGACGGTGTGCTATTAGTGTACTTCATCTGAGCGAGGCGTACTTTTAGTGTACTTCTAAGAAATATACTTTAAGTGACATTGAAGTATACTTGACTTAAATATAGAATGTGTTTTTTCATTCTTATACGACATAAAGAAACCAAAACAGAAACCTATGAAACTGGCTATACTTCAAAAACGCTACTCAGAATATTATTTTAAGTGCACTTTTAGTATAGTTGTAAACTAGTACTCAAGCCTACTTTCAGTAAGGAGTATAGAAACAGTCCCCTGCTGATCTTTGTGTACGTGCTGCACAAAAA
>NC_056700.1:19150419-19173403 GCF_018831695.1 Puntigrus tetrazona
TCTCTCTCTCTCTCTCTCTCTGTCTCTCTCTCTCTCTCTCTCTCTCTCTCTCTCTCTCTCTCTCTCTCTCTCTCTCTGTCTCTCTGTCTCTCTCTCTGTCTCTCTCTCTCTCTCTCTCTCTCTCTCTGTCTCTCTCTCTCTCTCTCTCTCTCTCTCTCTCTCTCTCTCTCTCTCTCTCTCTCTCTCTCTCTCTCTCTCTCTCTCTCTCTCTCTCTCTCTCTCTCTCTCTCTGGGAGCAGAGCGTCTTTGAGCTGAGAGCGCGTGTTTGTGGTCGTTTATATTCGTTATTTATTTTTTCTATATTTCTAATTTATTTTTCTTCTCATATATTTGTTGGGTGTTTGGGTGTTTTCGGGTCGTGTGCTCGGTTGGAGCATGACGCTCCCGGGTGTACCGGCCTTCAGTTCCCTCACGCGGCGTCACGCTGTGAAAGTGGCGTCCGAGGGGAGTGTTGAAGATGTTTGTTTGTCTATTGGTGAGGTTGTTGGTTACGATAATATTGTTTCAGCTTCTAAGATGAATAACGCAACCGTTGTGTTTTTGAAAACTGTTGACAAAGCAAATGAAGTTGTGGAAAACGGAATCATTGTTGATGGTTTGTTTACTTCAGTTCTTCCTTTATCAATGCCATCTAAAAAAGTGACGCTTTCTAATGTTCCTCCATTCATTAGAGATGAAATATTAATTCAATCGCTCTCTCGTTACGGTAAAATAGTGTCACAGATAAAGAAGATCTCGATGGGTTCCGTATCTCCGTTTTTAAAACATGTTGTGTCTTTCAGACGTTTTGTTTACATGATTCTTAATGATGATGATGATTTAGATCTCGCTCTTAAGTTTCGTGTAGATGATTTTGATTACACTGTTTTTGCTACGACCGGTAAATTTAAATGTTTCCGTTGTGGTGGTGTTGGCCATTTCGTCCGCGACTGTCCCGAAAAGAGGAGTTCGGATGAGAGTAACGCGCCTGCCGCGGACCGGCCCGCGGAGGACCGTCCTGTGGCGGACAGGCCCGCGGAGGACCGGGACGTGCCGTGTTCGTTCGCGGGCGATCGGCCTCCGGAGGTGCGGGGTGAACCGGAGACAGTCGCGGAGGATTCGGCGAACTCATCGAGGCCTGATTCGAGCGCTGTGGAGCAGCCCGCGTTATCTGTTACAGATCAAAATACGGAGACTATCGGTACCGAAAAGCAAGAGAGAGAAAATGTAAGTGACAATATTTTAATAATGTCGAAGTTTTGTGAGGACGATGGGATTGATATGGAGGTTGAACAAACACTGTTTAAAGTCCCGGTTAAAAGAAGGAAGAATGATGACACTGGAGAAAGTAAAAACTCAAAGAAAGCTGCTGTTGATATTCATGAAGATACAGACAGTGACGATGAATCTGATTCATCTTCGGTTTCTTTATCACAGTTTGACTGTGATACTCGTTGTTATGAAGCAGATGATATTAAATATTTTCTTAAATCAACTAAAAATAGAAGAGGAGTGAAAGTGAATGAATATTTCCCAGATCTAAAACAGTTTGTGGAGAAGTCAAAATGTTTAATTTCTGAAGGCTGCTTTACTAATAAGGAAGTTTATAGATTAAAGAAACTGGTGAACAAGATAAATGTTGAGTTATGTAAAGAAAGTGAAGAGAAGAGCTGAACCATTATCGGTTTCATGGGTTGGTTTTTCTTTTTAATCTTTTGTTTCTGATGGGTGAAGTCTCTGTAGCATCATTGAATGTTAATGGTGCACGAGACATCAGAAAAAGAGCTGCATTACATGAAGTTCTCACCCAGAAAAGAATTGATGTTGTTTTACTACAAGAAACACACAGTGATGAAAATAATGCTGTTGACTGGGCTAAAGAATGGGATGGTTTTACTGTTTTAAGTCACAACACCTCCTCAGTGGAGGTGTCGCAGTTTTATTTTCAAAGAACTTTGCTCCTATTTCTTATGATGTTGATGAAGTGATAAAAGGAAGACTTTTAAAGGTTCGAGCTCTATTTGAAACCTCTGTTTTAGTTTTTATTTGTGTTTATGCTCCAACCTCAGGAATTCAAAGAATGTTGTTTTTAGACACACTTAATTCAACACTGCAACAATGCAATAATGAGGAGTTTTTATTTTTGGGTGGGGATTTTAATTGTACTGAACAAAGTTGTGACAGGAATCACCTGGAACCGCATGAGCCCTCTCGAAAGAGACTTATTGAAGTCATTAAAACACATGAGCTGTGTGATGTATGGAGACAGCTCAATGGTACTCATAGACAGTACACGTGGGCTCATAGTCGGGACAGCTTTTTATCTTTGGCTAGGTTGGACAGGTTTTATGCTTTTAAACATCAGTTTGGGATTTTTAATAAGTGTTTTATTTTCCCTGTTTGTTTTTCTGATCACAGTATGGTTTGCTGTTCTTTTGTTTTAAATTCTATTAAACCAAAGAGTGCTTACTGGCATTTTAACACCTCCCTTTTAAATGATAAAGGTTTTAAAGATACCTTTAAGTGTTTCTGGGACTATTTTAGGGCATCCAAAGATTCTTTCTGTTCTTTACGACAGTGGTGGGATTTTGGAAAAGTGCAAATTAAGCAACTTTGTCAGCAGTACACTAAAAACACTACTGTACAGACTCTAAGAACCATGCAAACACTAGAGACATCAATAATAAAACTACAGGAATTGGCCGGTTTATCTGGAGGAGAAAATGTTTTAAACAACCTTTCACTTAAAAGGAAACAATTAAGTGATCTTTTAGGGGTTAAAGTGCAGGGAGCTTTGATCCGGTCTCGTTTCTTGAATATAGATCAAATGGATGCCCCAACAAAATTTTTTTAGTCTGGAGAAAAGAATGGACAGAAAAAGTGTATCCATGCATTGCGAGATGAGTCTGGAGGCCTTTTATCAAACCCCATAGACATTAGAGGAAGGGCAGTCCAGTTTTATAGAAACTTGTATAGCAGTGAGAGTGGGGCAGATTTGGACACTAGTGACACTTTCCTACAAGACTTGCCTCAGGTTTCGGAAGAAGCCAATGCTAATCTCAGCAGAGCTTTGAGCCTGGGTGAGTTATATGAGGCACTTAATGGAATGGAGTCAGGTAAAGCTCCTGGTATTGATGGAATACCTGTAGAGTTTTACAAGTCTTTCTGGACTGAGTTGGGGGGAGATCTGCTCTCGGTGCTCAACGAAAGCTTAGATGAAGGGCGTTTGCCATTGAGTTGCCGTAGAGCTGTTTTAACTCTCCTCCCCAAAAAGGGAGACTTAACAGAAATTAAGAATTGGCGTCCAGTGTCCCTTCTATGCTCCGACTATAAATTGCTCTCCAAGGTTTTAGCAATAAGATTGGCAAAAGTAGTTAGTCAAGTTATCCACCCGGATCAAAGCTACTGCATACCCGACAGGTCAATCTTTGATAATGTCTCTCTGGTACGAGATATCTTAGATGTCTCTAGACTGTTAAGTCTAGATTGTGCACTGGTTTCCCTTGATCAAGAAAAAGCTTTTGATAGAGTCGAGCATAAATATCTTTGGTCATGTCTGGCAGCTTTTGGTTTTTGCCAAAAATTTGTAAAGCTGGTTTCAGTTCTGTACAGGGAGGTGGAGAGTGTTCTGAAAGTGAATGGTGGCTTATGCAAACCTTTTAAAGTCAGCCGAGGGGTAAGACAAGGATGCTCCCTTTCATGCTTTACTCTCTGGCTATAGAACCATTACTGCAACAGATAAGGTTGAAATTAGATGGGTTACATATCCCAATAGTCAACTGTAATGTTCAATTGTCTGCTTATGCTGATGATGTTGTTGTTTTTATCAGTAATCAAAAAGACATTGAGAATTTGTTGCAAATTCTTACTGATTTTAATGTTTTATCTTCTGCAAAAGTCAACTGGAATAAAAGTGAAGCGTTGATGTGTGGTAATGGGACTGAGAAATTAAGACTTCCAGATGGAATTCCGCGATTAAGAGGAGGTTTTAAATACCTGGGAGTTTTCCTGGGAGATGATTTTACCACACAGAAAAACTGGGATGGCCTTGTTGATAAAGTGAGAGGTCGTCTTGCTAAGTGGAGGTGGCTGGCTCCGGATCTGTCTTACAAGGGTCGAGTTTTAATCATCAACAACTTAATTGCTTCATCCTTGTGGCACAAACTGGCCTGCACAGATCCTCCTTCAAAGCTGCTTATGGAGTTACAGGCCATCCTGGTGATTTTTTTGGGACAAACTACACTGGGTTTCCCAAAGCATTTTGTTTTTACCAAAAGAGGAAGGTGGACAAGGACTTGTTAATCTGCAGAGTAGGACTGCAGCTTTTCGTCTGCAGTTTATTCAGAGGCTGCTAGCAGAGTCCCCTGATTCTTATTGGAAGAAAGTTGCTTGTTTTATTCTACAAACTTTGGGGGGTCTACAGATGGACAGATCTCTCTTCCTTCTGAACTCTCTCAAGTTAGACATGTCTGCTTTACCAGTATTTTATCGTAATCTTTTAAAGTTTGGAACCTTTTTAATTTTCAGAGGACACAATGTTTTAATTCTCTTTATTGGCTTTTAAAAGAGCCAGTTGTGTTTGGAGGCCGTCTGGACATTTCAGCCACGGACTGTTTTTTTCCAGTCTTAAGTAAAAATCTCTGCACTGCAAAGATCACCACCCTGGGCCAATTGCTGGATGTAACAGGACCTACTTTTTCAAATACAGAGGAGGTTTCCTCTGTTTTAAAGATAACCTCCACCCGGTTTGTTACTCAGCTCTTGATGAAATGGCAGTCAATGCTTACGGAGGAAGAGAGACAATTATTGTTGGACTATTTTGCAGGGGTGAAAACTCCTGATAGTAAAGACTGTTTTCCAACTTTGATGATGTCTCCTAAGCTTGGTGATTGTAACAGTGTGTTTTTAAAAACAGTTTTTAAAACTCTGCCTTTTAATTTCTTTTTAGTCACTGGAAAACTATTTTATAAAATGTGTGTGCTGGTTTTTAACAAGAAGGTTTTAGGGACAAAAGTTGATACACCATGGCGTTCATATTTTAATCTAAATGAAGACATTAAGCCAGAATGGAGGGTCTTGTATAAGCCACCAATAGCTAAGAGAGTAGGGGATATACAGTGGAGAGTTCTTCATGGAGCGATTGCTGTCAATGCTTTTGTTTCTGTTTTAAACCCTGACATCAGTGCCGATTGTCCTTTTTGTTTTAAAAGAGAAACTGTATTTCATGCTTTTATGGAATGTTCTAGATTAGGTTCTCTCTTTAATATTTTAAGAAGTCTTTTTAATTGTTTTAATGTTTTATTTTCTGTTGAAACTTTTATTTTGGGGGTTAAGTACAAGAAGAGTAAAAGTCTTGATTGCCAGTTGCTGAATTTTATTGTGGGTCAAGCCAAACTTGCTGTGTATACAAGTAGAAAAAACAGGATTGAACAAAAGCCCGGTCAAGATGTCACTGTGTTATTTACAGCTTTACTTAAATCCAGAGTTTTAATTGATTTTAATTTCTATAAATCTATGAATGACCTTCCCATGTTTGAACAAAAATGGTGCAACTATGGTGCTTTGTGTTTCATCTTAGAAGGAGATTTGTTTTTCACACAGTTGTTGTAATTTTTCAATGGTTATGTCTGTGTCTATATGGGTTATTTTTATATATATATAATTTGTTTTTTCATTTTGTTTTTTTATAATATGATATACGTAAAAGGAGATGAACATGTTTTTGTTACATGTAATAAATGAGTTTTTAAAATTCAATTCTCTCTCTCTCTGTCTCTCTCTCTCTCTCTCTCTCTCTCTCTCTCTCTCTCTCTCTCTCTCTCTCTCTCTCTCTCTCTCTCTCTCTCTCTCTCTCTCTCTCTCTCTCTCTCTCTCTCTCTCTCTCTGTCTCTCTGTCTCTCTCTCTCTCTGTCTCTCTCTCTCTCTCTCTCTCTCTCTCTCTCTCTCTCTCTCTCTCTCTCTCTCTCTCTCTCTCTCTCTCTGTCTCTCTCTCTGTCTCTCTCTCTCTCTCTCTCTCTCTCTCTCTCTCTCTCTCTCTCTCTCTCTCTCTCTCTCTCTCTCTCTCTCTCTCTCTCTCTCTCTCTCTCTCTCTCTCTCTCTCTGTCTCTCTCTCTCTCTCTCTCTCTCTCTCTCTCTCTCTCATCCCCCTGTCTCTCGTCCCGCGCTGGATAACTAGATAACCTGGATAGGTTCCTCTCTTGTGGGTCACGGCTGGTTCATTTATCATGTTGTTCCTGTTTCCGTTTACAGTGATTTATGTCTTTTAAACACACTTTACTCTGTTCACAGACACACGGGTTCTAGTTCAGATTGAGATTTATGCGTCGCTGGCTCAATTCTACATGAAGTATCTCTACCGGACGCGTGTAATAGAGCAGGAATGAGACGCGTCTCTCCACTCAGCGTGTTAGAAACACAGGATTTGTTCACGGTTTTCTTTTATTCATTTTTTTTCTGTATATCTGTGGTTTTATCCTGCATTTTGATTTCATTTCCCACGTTCCTTTTAAAACTAAAACTTTTTTTGTCAACATGAAAATTAGATGCAATTGCCTTTAAAATGAATTAAAATAAAAATTAATTTTATTTAAAAATAAATTACATCTGGTTTTCATATTTAGTGTTTGCACTTAAAGACAAAAAAATTAAGAAGAAATTTTTATTTATATTAACAAGGTTAGACAAACCTTAAAAATAAATTTATCTCAATTATATAAAGCATGTCTTAGATATAAAAATGACAACATATTAGTTATCTATATATTTAACTTAATAAGTAGTACATTCACATCATAAATAAAATTTCTATTCTATTTTTAGTTATAATAAATAACTATAACATCTAAACAAACAATAAATATCTGAATAAAAACCAAATGATGAAATAAAAATGAACCTACATGTTTCGACCGCCCTAATTTTTTATATTTCTAAGAAATTTTGGGAGGAAACACCGAGAGAAAGTTGATATTTAAAAGAATGATCGCAGGGAAGTGTGTTTCTGAAGCCTTGAAAGAGCAGCCCGGGCAATAAAATGTTCTGTTCAGGATTTATAAGATCTTCACGTTTACTGCCGTGAGACGAGATCATAAAAACACAATCATACGTTACAGCCTTGGTTTTTATCGTGACTTTAATATGAGCTCTTGATTTGAGCAGGTTATGATAAGATCTCCGTCACAAGATCAGCAGCTCAACAGCGTTTCTGTGTGTTCATGACAGAACAACTCACCTCTGAGAGTGTGTGTGTGTGTGAGTGTGTGTGAGAGTGTGTGTGTGTGAGAGTGTGTGTGTGTGTGAGTGTGTGTGTGTGTGTGTGTGTGTGTGTGTGTGTGAGTGTGTGTGTGTGTGTGAGTGTGTGTGAGAGTGTGTGTGTGTGTGAGAGTGTGTGTGTGTGTGAGTGTGTGTGTGTGTGAGTGTGTGTGTGTGTGTGTGTGAGTCTGTATGAGTGTGTGTGTTTGTGAGAGTGTGTGTGTGTGTGAGTGTGTGTGAGAGGAGTGTGTGTGTGTGTGTGTGTGTGTGTGAGTGTGTGTGTGTGTGTGTGTGTGAGTGTGTGTGTGTGAGTCTGTATGAGTGTGTGTGTTTGTGAGAGTGAGTGTGTGTGTGTGAGTGTGTGTGTGTGCGTGTGAGTGTGTGTGAGTCTGTATGAGTGTGTGTGTGTGTGAGAGTGAGTGTGTGTGTGTGTGTGTGTGTGTGTGTGTGTGTGTGAGTCTGTATGTGTGTGTGTGTGTGAGAGTGAGTGTGTGTGTGTGTGTGAGTGTGTGTGTGTGTGTGTGTGAGTCTGTATGTGTGTGTGTGTGTGAGTGTGTGTGTGTGTGTGAGTGTGTGTGTGAGAGTGAGTGTGTGTGTGTGTGTGAGTGTGTGAGTGTGTGTGTATTACTAAAAATGACACAGTTACTAAAACTATAACAAAGAACGTGCTACTAAACTTTGCATGAGGTCAAACACAAACGTTTCAAAACATCTTTCAGAAAACAAGTCTCAGGAAAAAGAGCTTGATTTAAGATAGTTCGTATCAGAACTGCATTGAAGGTCAGTCTAACGTTTGGAAAAGCATTAAACCGAGTTCATATGAATAAAAGGTCATCTAAACACGGAAATAGAGGTTTTCCTTCAGGAATCCAAACACCGGACCACATCCGCGGTTTAGTGCACAAACAACGAAAGAAGCTCTCAGACGGTCGTATTTTATCTCGTGGATGATAAACACATCCAGCCTGTCATTACTCAGAGATGCTCAGTAAATAAAGAGTCTGTGATCCTCAGAAACAACAGAAGCTTTCAGCTGCGGTCAGACCAGTGAAGAAACGCCTGAAACACCAGACCAACATCTGACACGCTGTTATTAACACACACACGCACATACACACTCACACACACACACACACACACACACACACACACACACACAGACACACACACACACACACACACACACGCACGCACTCACACACACACAAACACAGAGACACACACACACGCACGCACGCACGCACTCACACACACACACAGAGAGACACACACACACACACACACACACACAGACAGACACACACACACAGACAGACACACACACACGCACACACAAACACAGAGAGACACACATACACGCACGCACACACACACACGCACGCACGCACTCACACACACACAAACACACACACACACACAAACACACACACACACACAAACACACACACACACACACACACAGAGACACACACACAGAGACACACACACACAGAGACACACACACACACACACACAGAGACACACACAGACACACACACACACACACACACACACACACACACACACAGAGAGACACACACAGAGACACACACACAGAGACACACACGCACACACACACACAGAGACACACACACACACACAGAGACACACACAGAGACACACACACACACACACACACACAGAGAGACACACACACAGAGACACACACACACAGAGACACACACACACACACACACACAGAGACACACACACACACAGAGAGACACACACAGAGACACACACACACACACACACACACACACACACAGAGAGACACACACACACACACACACACACACTGTTCCTGTCACACACACCGACTCGTCTCTAGAGATATTTCTACAGTCAGAGCATCTTTAATTAAACTAGAGATGCTCTGTTGTGATTGAGTCCAGACCAGCTCTAAAATAGAGACTAACTAAACCTCTGATAAACACATTACAAGTGGAGCTGATTTACACTTTCATCAAAATAAAAACATCTAAACGTCACTCATTCCTGTTCTTGTCTGCCATTTTAACAGAAACAAACTATATTTAACATCAATAAAGTATAACAAAATAATAAAGAGAGAGATGCATAAGTGCAATGTGTCTATACGTTTCTAAAAATGTCCTTTTTAAGTATTTTAGCAGTCACAATAAAAAGAAAGATGTGTAATATGCAGATATCTGGAATATTATAAACGTCTGAAACGCCATGGTGATATTTTAACAGCAGTTAAGAACAATAGTGGCGTCGCACGCCGACCATAAATCAATAAATCATCTGAAAAAAAACAACTAAATAAATACAATAGCAGCACTGCATGCAAATAAAACAGTGCTGGCATCGAGAAGCATATACACCAGTCAAGATAAGGTCATAAAATATAAATGCATGCAAATAAATGATCAGATAATTCAATTAAGATGTTCTTTAAAATAAGGGACACTTGGTTCCTTCCTCAAACCTTTTATGTTCATGCAGTGAGAAAGGACATTGTTTTATTATAATTATAATTATATTTCCCCTCTCCAAACCGAACGGATGCATCAGGGTTTGAGGAGCAACAGCTCCCTCTGTGGGCTCGAGCTCAGAAACACACGAGAAGGTCTAGATCTCGGTCTCCAGCCCGTCCTCTCCTCCTTTCAGCTCTCCGTCGTGCTCAAGGTCGCCCGGCAATATTTAATCAGAGCGAGACACGATAAGGCTAAATATTAAACATGGCCGCCAATCAGCTAATCAGGTGACCTCGAGGAAGGTCGGAGGAGTAAGATAATTAGGGGGCGCGTTCAATCAGGTTAATGCAGGCGGATGCGCGCGCGCCTTTAACGCGTCTTTAAGACAGCTTGAGGAAACGGCCTGCCCGCCGAACTTTCTGGTCACGTGTTTCTCCTCGGGCTTTTCCCGCCGGCTCTGTAAACAGTTCCCGTTGTGAATCCGACACGAAAGCGCTCCTGTCGCGGTAACTCGGGAGTATTATCTTAATAACGTCTCAGGATTATTGTAGCTTAATCTCATAAAAGAAAATGCCATTACGCTCGCCGCTGGATCCGAGAGAAGATTGCATTTTTATTTCCTATATCAGTCATGGCATATTTGAGGCTATTCTCAGCTTTATGATCGCGCGCTAGTTCGCTGTTTTTAACTGTTTTGTTTTTATTGGCTCGTTTTATGGCAGTCACTTCTTTTCCTTTTCTTTTTTTTCAGTCTCAGCCCTATCTCTATTGTTTCTCAAAGTGAAGTGATCTCATGAGTGTTCAACATCAGATGACTAATTGCTGGAGAGCTATTTCTTTCTTTCTTTATTAATCACTGGAGAGTTCTCCTCGTGAACGCGCACGCAGCACGCCCAGGCTCTCGGGGTTCAGGATAATGATTGGTTATTTGACTCACGCTAAACTTAGAAACACGCCACCACGATGCACTCGGAGAAGAGCGGGAAAACATATTAAAGCATCGTTTTCTGATCATTAGATTCCTCAGATGAGGACCGCTTCAGCATTTTTCGGTAACCATTTACAGATTCTCCAATTGGTTTCTCAACAATTAGCTTCTCGTTCACTTCAGATCGGAGTTTCTTACTGATTGGAGCGAACGCTTTGGTGCACGTGTTCAGCTAATAGCACGTGACTCGTTGATCAAAACCGAGTCGATTCCCGCTGAATCGGTCAAACTCAATCGTGAAAAACTGCATGTGTCTTCCATAGATATTTGACATCGTTTGTAATGTAGAAATATGCTGTATGAATACAAATGTCTGTATGTACTATTGACTCTTCTCAACTGATGTAGGTGTAAAATAAATAGATGGATATTTAAACATAGATAGACATAAAATAGATGATGATATATAAACGTATAGATAGATAGACAAACATAAATAGATAAATAGATGGATGGATAGATAGATAGATCGATAGACATAAAATAGATATATAAACATATAGATAGATGGATATATAAACATAGACATAAAATAGACAGATATATAAACGTATAGATAGCTCGAAAGATAGATCGATCGATAGACATAAAATAGATAGATATATAAACGAATAGATAGATAGATAGATAGATAGACAAAATATATAGATGGATATATAAACATAGATATAAAATAGATGATATATAAACGTATAGATAGATAGACATAAAATAGATAGACATATAAACATAGATGGATATATAAACGTATAGATAGATAGACAAAATATATAAACAGATAGATATAAAATATATAGATGATATATAAACATAGATAGATAAACTTATAGATAGATAGATAGATAGATAGATAGATAGATAATGAAAGTTAATTATCAGGTGATTAACGTGATTAATTATAAAATCTCTGTCAGAAGGAAAGATGGACAGTGTCTCTTATTTGTGAAAAAGTGCATTAAAAGATTGTGGAATACTTTAAAAAGCAATGTTCCTCGACGTCAGATTGCATAGGTTTTATCATCATCATCATCATCATCGGTGTATAACATCTTCAAAAGATTGAGAACTGGAGAAGTCTCTGTGTGTGAGGGACAGGGCTGAAGGTCTCTGGTGGATGCTCGTGGTCTTCAGGTCTTCAGGTCCTCAGGCGACGTTCATCACAGGATTCAGACATTAATGCATGTCCAGGAATACTTCCAGAAACCTGTCTGTAAACACCGTCCTAAAGGAAGGAAGTCATCTGAGAACATGCTCCAGAAGCTGGTCGTGTCCTGTGGGTCAAGAGGAGATCTTCAGAGCTCAAAAGCAGCATCTCTGATAGTAAGTGTATACTGTACGAGCTTCACGTTCTGGAAGACTCTACGAACGCTGAAAGGTATATAAAGGTTTTAGAGGAACATATGCTCCCCTCCGGATGACGTCTATTTCTGGAAGGTCTGGTGTGTTTCAGAAGAACAATACTAAACCACATCCTGCAGATATTACACCACCGTGACTTCAGAGAAGAAGAGTCCGGAGCTGAACTGACCCGCTGCCGTCCAGATCTTTCACAAAAAATACATCAAAGACGAGCACAAACCTGGATCAGACGAGAACCGGACAGAACTCCACCAGAAACTCAAAACCTTGATGCCCAGACTGTTTTGAAAAGAAGAGGAGAAGATAAACATGACCCCGTCTCAACCTCTCAGACCAGATTTGAGCTTAAATTGTGCGTAACATTGTAAAATTTATCTTATGTTCTGTTTTCTCGTGATTTAAAAATATTTTAGTTTCCATTTTATTATGTGTGTGTGAGCGCGTGAGTAAAGTTTTTGCAGAGAATGAGCGACAGTCCAGCTGTGTTTCTCTCTCTCTCTCTCTCTCTCTCTCTCTCTCTCTCTCTCTCTCTCTCTCTGTGTGTGTGTGTGTGTGTGTGTTTCTCTCAGTGGGAGGAGAACCAGTCAAAGCTCCCACAAAACACACCCTCTACCGGAGAACACACCCGCCGCCCGGTAATCACCAACTCACACACACACACGCGCTCACACACACACACACACAGGGCTCCGGGAGAACCGGAGAAACACTCGCGACCGAGAGCCTCCCGAAACCCAGCCGCCCTGCACAGAGCCCGGTCCGCGGGAGTCCGCGCTTCACGGTACCGACGCCGCCAGCATGGACAAACTTTTCCTCTTCACCGCGATCGGCGTGCTGGTGTCCGCGAGGGCGCAGGTGTTCAAAGGTAAGGCTGCCGCTTCGCCTCGGAGGGGATCCGGTGCACCGAGAGCGCGAGCGTCGCGTGATTCGGCGCTTGTTTGGGAGTCTCGCGTAAAGTTTGACGGGAACCCTAACGACGGGTTCCGCGCTCGGGTTTAGACCCGAAGCTCCGAGAGAGTGTTTGGATCCCGGGGACAGACTTCGGTGAAAAGCACCTGTTTCTCCGCCCGCGAGCTCGAAACCGTCCGCAACAGTTCTTTAGAAACCCAAACGCGGTTCTAAACAGTCGAACGGGCTGCTAGATTTGACGACGCATTTTGTGTGAGGGAACGTGAGCTCGGAACTCTTCGCGGGCTTCTTTCGGTCCGCTGGATCGGTCGGTGTGGGATGTTAACGAGCCGGAGGCGCCGCGCAAGTTTGTTTAAGCTTGGGAACATCCGCGCGTCGCGCGCGTTCCGAGGCAGCGGCTGTCAATCACGTCCGCGTGCGCGCAAGTCCCGAATCAGACGCGTTCGCTCGCGGGGTGTGACGCTGGCAAACAGTCCGTTTAAACGTTCCGAGCCCGTTGGACGTCTTTTGGATGCAACGCAAGGCCGTCGCTTCCACGCGACTCCCGATGTGTTTCTCTCGTAGCCCGAAGGGACGCAAAACGGAGCGTAAAAGGGGGTCGTCGTGTCTGTCTGAACGATAGATTTTTCTGTGCGTAACAGGGACATTAGCGAGCTTTCAATCGATGTGCGTAAATGCATGGATAATGGGGCGTAATGTGTGTCACTTTGACTAGTTTTTTTCTCTCATTGCAGTTTATACGGAATAACGACCAGCTGTTATTCAAAGTTGAATCGCTTTACTTTTTGCATGACGTCAAACGGAGATGTTTACTTGTTTTGAGCAAATCCTGCATAGTGTCGGGTGTGGCGGGTTTTTTGAGGTTTAAAATCGCGTTCACAGCGGGCTGTCGCGTGCACACACACACACACACACACACACACGCACGACCTTAGAAACTTAGTTGCGCGCGCGCCCGTTCCTCCGGGGGCCTGCGGGGGGCAGCATGGCTCGCGCAGTCACCGTACGCACTGTACGCATATGTACATCAGATCTGATTTACATCACAGCTGTGCTGCTCTTCATCGAGCTGCGTGAGGTGCAGATGCGCTGGAGTAAATCAGAGCTGACCCACTGATCTCAAAGCAAACATTTCAAAAGTTCTGTCTGGATGTTTGAAGCGATGACTGTGGCTCTCGATTGTCTTGTGGCTTTATCGGTATGATATTATTAATACATGCGTTTCATAATGGCTAAATAAACGCAATGTTCATTAGTCTTATCAATATTCATTAGTATGTCGTTTATGGTCCTGATAACATCGTGGTGATGAATGATCGTATTCATGTGTTTATATTGTACTTCACATGATCTCAGAAATTCGAGAAGTCATTGAAAAATAAAAACGGACAAGTTAATATCTCAGAATATTCCAAATGCCCCTTTTTTTATGTCGTTAAAATGTTTATTCTGGGTTACGCGCGCGTTCCCGTTAAATCACCAAACCCTTTCACCCGGCAGATCATCCAGTGTTTCAGCTAGATTTAAATCCATCGGGTTATGGTTATCTGATCTGATTCCTGTGCTGAAAATGGTCGTTCAATAAAAAGGTTTCAAAAACGTTGCTGTTATGTTGCGAAAACGTTGCTTCCGTGGACGTTCAAAAACTCCAGATTTTTAAATGGTTTAAAGGCATTTATGCAAACGTTTCAAGGTTCAATTTGATCATTTCACAGACGTTACGGGCATTATTTGGAGTGCTCTCGGACCCGACGGAACGGACTAGTAAAGAAACGCCAGAACGTCCGACTAAAGCGTCTCAAGCGAGCGGTGTCTGTGCCGAAGTGTTGATGACGTTCCTACAGATATCACTGAGAGAACAGTCTATTCTGCTCGTTCACAACTTTCCCAGAACGTTGTCTGTTTTCTGGGATGCTGCCATGATTGTGTGTGTGTGTGTGTGTGTGTGTGTGTGTGTGAGTCAGATCTGGCTCTGAGGAGGCTCCAGCAGCTCTTTAGCATGCGAGTGATTTTGAAGCGTCTCCGGTCTCAGCTCTCATCGATTAGCACCGGGTAACTCCTGGATGTGCTGTATTAATATACCACGGGCTCCGCCTGATTGATGGAGCCGAGGGCCGCGGGCCCTGACTGACACCTGCCGGTGCTTTAATTGAGCAGAAGACTCGCTCGTTCGTTAGAGGCGTCACTCAGAGTCTGTCCGCGGCTGATTACCGGGAACCCTTCAAACACCTCGGCGAGGAAAAAAGCCAGCGCCGAACTGTCAGAAGTTGAGCTAAAAGCCTAAAACACGTCTTATTTTTCTTTCAGCGCTCTTAAGATTGGGCACGCGGAGACATTATGAGTGAGTCATTATTAAAAGACTGACACGGAGTCTTTGTGAAGTTTTTAGAACAGTAGGTCTTGTGTGTGATATCTGCAAAGCAGCGAGTCATGATTCATCCATTACTTCATACTAAAGTGTGTGTGTGTGTGTGTGTGTGTGTGTGTGTGTGTGGGAACAACTGAAACCAAAAACAGAGTAACAGTGAAATTTTTGTGACAAACCTTAAAACTATAAAAATAAAGTCAAACCCTAACATTGAGGATAAACCTCTCTTGTGCTGTTTCTAACTCTAAGAATGAAGATAAAAGCTTTCTTTTACATTTTTGAGCGCCAGAGGACACCGTGCAAATTTTATTTCTCAACCATATACATATATATGGACTGTTCACCAGGTGTGCATTCATGCAAGTAATTTTTACAAATATTATTAGAATATGAAACCGTTTCCTCTGTGGATGTGTGTGATTTTCAGCATCGTTACTACGGTCTTCAGTGTCATAATAATATACCGATTTATGATCAGTGTTGAAAACAGTTGTGCTGCACAATATTTTTGTGGACTTTTATTGATCCAGGGTGCTTTAGATTGATCAAAAGTGCCAGTAAAGACATTTATAATGTCTTTAAAGATAAATAAACGCTGTTCTTCTGAACTTTGTTCATTAAAGGGGGCATAACGCACACCGTTTCACCCAATCTCATAATCTTGAGTACCTATAGAATCATACTCCATCTCCAAAATCTTTTAGTTTTATCATATTTATAAAAGAAAGATGCAGATTTACGATTCTCTCCGAAAAAAGCCGAGTCCCTGGAGGCGTGTCGCGTGGGCGGAGCTAAAGAGCGAATCCCGCGGTCCATGCCTGCGCGGGCGCCTGCTTCCGGGAGAAATGCCCATATAAGGAGTTCCACCGACGATCGCTGTCGCTTGAGAACTGTTCGAGCTAAATAGCTTGCCTTTATTTAACTCAATTCCTTACATTCCTTTCCATCGGTGTTATCTGACGTTAATTTGTTCTGACTATTTAACTGAAGAGTTTATTTGACAAAAAAAAAAATAATAATTTCATCATGTTTTTAGTTATTTCTATATAACCTAATCAAATGAACTCAGCTGCAGTTATATTAAAATGACTTAGAATGGAAACAAACGTGAAAATTGGTAAAAAATGGTTATTTGTGAACCAGTGCTCCATCGCTTGCCGAAGGAGCCTGAATAAGTTTTGGTGATGTGTTGTTCTTTGTTGGTCGGCCGCCACGTGACTGAAGTCTGTAGGTGTTTGTCAGAGATGACGCTGGGCTCGGTCTGTCCACCTGTGCTCTCTAATGACTGCGTCTCTGTCACGGCTGACCAAAACAACAGCAGGCCTTACTCACGTCTAAACAACACGTGTCCGAGGCGCCGCTTTCTGTGTGTTTGTGTAAAAGAGCAGGCGTGAAATCACACTGAGATGAAGGTTTAAAGGAACAGTTCACACTAAAATAAGCTGTCATTATTTATAGCTGCTGCAAATACAGAAGAAGGATTTTTGTCCTGATGTCCGTGCGGTGTGCTGCTTGAAGACAATCGATTGTTCTCCGAAACTGTTGGTTGATTCTTTTAATCGGCTAATTCACATTTAAAGGAATAATGCCTCTAAAGCCGGGATCATTTACTCGGTTGCATCATTTGTGATGTTCCAAAAAATGTTGTGGCGTTTTTTTATCACTGAGATTAGGCCTGGGCAGTATATCACATGAACGCCAATCAAAGAACTTGCTTTATGATCATTAATATATTGTGCATTAATTTCACTTATTTATATATATATTTATTTATGATATTTTTTTTCAGCTTAATTTTCTATTGTCATTTTTTGTTTGTGTTTTGTCATTGCATTTTTAATATTTTTGTATAGACTTTTTTTTTTTTTTTGCAATTTTAGTCTAGCAAGATAAACTAAAGGAAAGTGAGAAATGTCACCTTGCAACGAGTGAAAATAAGTTTAAGCTTTTAAAATAAATATTGGTTTAAATGTTGTATTTATTTATTCTTTTAGTTCAGGTAACGCTTTTTATTAATAATTAAAAAAAATTGTATAGCTTAGTCCTGCAAATTATGATTTTGACGGCAGTGGACTACGTTGACTATTTTTCAAAATGTCTCACAGAAAAAAGAAAAACACACAAAAAATATTTTTCAGCACTTGTTCTTCTTGCTCTTTTTGCAGGCCGGTCCCATTTAACTAGATGTAGTAGAGAAAATACCATATTTACAATTTGAGGTCATTAGGGTGTTTCAAGGATGCATGGGTGGTTGCTAGGAAGCTTTGGTGATCGCCGGGTTATTCTAGATGGTTGCTAGGATGCATGGGTGGTTGCTAGGAAGCTTTGGTGATCGCCGGGTTATTCTAGATGGTTGCTAGGATGCATGGGTGGTTGCTAGGAAGCTTTGGTGATCGCTAGGTTTTTCTAGGGGGTTGCTAGGATGCATGGGTGGTTGCTAGGACGCTTTGGTGATCGCTAGGTTATTCTAGGGGGTTGCTAGGATGCATGGGTGGTTGCTAGGAAGCTTTGGTGATGGCCGGGTTATTCTAGATGGTTACTAGGATGCATGGGTGGTTGCTAGGAAGCTTTGGTGATGGCCGGGTTATTCTAGGGGGTTGCTAGGATGCATGGGTGGTTGCTAGGAAGATTTGGTGATCGCCGGGTTATTCTAGGGGGTTGCTAGGATGCATGGGTGGTTGCTAGGAAGCTTTGGTGATGGCCGGGTTATTCTAGATGGTTACTAGGATGCATGGGTGGTTGCTAGGAAGCTTTGGTGATGGCCGGGTTATTCTAGGGGGTTGCTAGGATGCATGGGTGGTTGCTAGGAAGATTTGGTGATCGCGGGTTATTCTAGGGGTTGCTAGGATGCATGGGTGGTTGCTTAGAAGCTTTGGTGATCGCCGGGTTATTCTAGATGGTTGCTAGGATGCATGGGTGGTTGTTAGGAAGCTTTGGTGATCGCGGGTTATTCTAGATGGTTGCTAGGATGCATGGGTGGTTGCTAGGAAGCTTTGGTGATCGCCGGGTTATTCTAGATGGTTGCTAGGATGCATGGGTGGTTGCTAGGAAGCTTTGGTGATCGCTAGGTTTTTCTAGGGGGTTGCTAGGATGCATGGGTGGTTGCTAGGACGCTTTGGTGATCGCTAGGTTATTCTAGGGGGTTGCTAGGATGCATGGGTGGTTGCTAGGAAGCTTTGGTGATGGCCGGGTTATTCTAGGGGGTTGCTAGGATGCATGGGTGGTTGCTAGGAAGCTTTGGTGATCGCTTGGGTTATTCTAGTGGGTTGCTAGGATGAATGGGTGGTTGCTAGGAAGCTTTGGTGATCGCCGGGTTATTCTAGTGGGTTGCTAGGATGAATGGGTGGTTGCTAGGAAGCTTTGGTGATCGCCGGGTTATTCTAGTGGGTTGCTAGGATGAATGGGTGGTTGCTAGGAAGCTTTGGTGATCGCTGGGTTATTCTAGTGGGTTGCTAGGATGAATGGGTGGTGTCTAGGAAGCTTTGGTGATCGCTGGGTTATTCTAGTGGGTTGCTAGGATGAATGGGTGGTTGCTAGGAAGCTTTGGTGATGGTCGGGTTATTCTAGGGGGTTGCTAGGATGCATGGGTGGTTGCTAGGAAGCTTTGGTGATCGCTGGGTTATTCTAGTGGGTTGCTAGGATGAATGGGTGGTTGCTAGGAAGCTTTGGTGATCGCTGGGTTATTCTAGTGGGTTGCTAGGATGAATGGGTGGTTGCTAGGAAGCTTTGGTGATCGCTGGGTTATTCTAGGAGGTTGCTAGGATGCATGGGTGGTTGCTAGGAAACTTTGGTGATCGCTGGGGTTATTATAGTGGGTTGCTAGGATGCATGGGTGGTTGCTAGGACGCTTTGGTGATCGCTGGCTTATTCTAGTGGGTTGCTGGGATGAATGGGTGGTTGCTAGGAAGCTTTGGTGATCGCTGGGTTATTCTAGGGGTTGCTAGGATGCATGGGTGGTTGCTAGGAAGCTTTGGTGATCGCCTAGGTTATTCTAGGGGTTGCTAGGATGCAAGGGTGGATGATAGGAGGTTACATCAGGTGTTTCCTAAGGCGTTGCTAGACTGCATGCGGAAAATTCAAAGTGCTTGCTAGATTCTAGGGTGTTGCTAGGGTGTTGCTAGGAAGGTCGTGGTGGTTGCTAGGGTGCTTTAGGGGTTTTCCGATGCATTGCTAGGATGCACCGGGACGTTCCATGATGCCTTTGGCTAAAAGCTTCCTTTTAAAATATCTTCCATGATTACTTTTTTCTATGCCTTTAACTTTATTACCAAACATTAAAGGCTATAATCCAGATCATTATAAATATCAGAGAAATTCTAATCGCGGGGAAAGCGTTAGACTGTACTGTTGTCCGTGCTGGATCACGTGATGGTCAGATCTGAAGCTCTGCAGCAGAGAGTCTGAGTGACAGACGCCACCGAGGCTCTTATCTGAACTGAAGAAGCACCGCGGCTGGCCGCTGGAGATAAACAGCGCTTTGTTTGCGGCAGTGGTTTGAGGTCCCTCGATGGGCTCCTGTTTTAGTGGCCCCGGCGGTTATAGAGCCGGTTAAGAGGTGATGAAGAGCAGAGTCTTTCTCTGTGCCATTGGAGAATGAAATTAAATCTGTGAGAGCTCTGGAGAGCCACGGCACCTGCAGCCAAACGCTAATAAAACACATCCGTCAGTGATTAATGACACACGGAGACTGTTCATATGGAAACTTCTCTCTCCGCTCTGTTATTTTAGAGACTGAAAAATATGTGGGCGAAACATATGCGTCCTACATGTATTTATCTAACCAACTGTTCACTGAGCGGACTGCTTTAGAGTCGTTTCCTTCACATGCCTGAGGAACTCAACCATGTGAGATTTATTTAAGAAATATCTCATTCTCTCATAAACTGTTCTTGTTTCAATAACGCATTTACGATGTAGTGCTATAAGTTTTTGTATTTGAATTGAATTTGAATCGTAACAAACAGGATGCAATTCAAATGTTGTATGAAAGGAAGTTATTTTTTTACAATTATATAAAAACTCTTTAATATTTTGAAAATAGGGTTAGAGAGACGGAGGTTTAGCTTAAGGTTGATAACGCTTATCCTACATGGGTGGTTGCTGAGGCGTTGCTATGTGGTTTCTGTGCAATTGCAGCATTGTTTGTAGGGAGTTCAGAGCGGTTGCTAGGGTGGTTTTTAGGAAGTTGCTAGGTGGTTTCAAGGAGTTCAGGGTGGATGTCAGGTGGTTGCTAGGAGCTGCTTGGTGGTTTATATCAAAGACTATAGAATATCATAGAGCGTGTATAGTTTTGAATGTGGAAAAAGCGGTTGCTAGGAAGCTTTAACGCAACGCTTAAAATAGCCGATCAATCACAAGAAGCCCGCCTTCTAAATAAAATAGCCAATCACTGATCTGTGCCGTCAGCGCGCCGCCCCAAATTCGGTTGCTATAGAAACAGTCAGCATTCTGAAACATGCGTCTGCGCGCGCACTGACTGATGTACGCTTTTTATAACTCTATTTCAGCAAAAGAAGAAACAATTATTTCACATTTGTCAGATTTAGTTGGTGATTTCAAATACGAAATGTAGTCGTTAGCGTAGCGAACAGTTTGGGAGGACTTGATGTTTCTCAATACAAAGAGACGGGAGGCGTTTGAAAGATGCCCGTTGCCAGGTGGTTCTTAGGTTGTTGCTAGTTGTGGGATGATGGTTTCTAGAGTGTTGCTAGGAGGTCACAGCATGGTTACTTGTGAGTTAAAAAGAGGTTGCTAAGGTGTTCTAGGTAGTTGCTAGGAGGTTTTTTGCAGTGCCACCTATATAGATATGCATGTGGTGTAGGTGGTAGTTTCTGGGGTGTTGCTAGGAAGTTCAGGGTGGTTGCTAGGGTGTTCTGGGTGGTTATTAGTGTGTTGATAACATGCACTGGTGGTTGCTAATGTGTCCTAGATGGTTTCTAGGGTGTTGCTAGGATGACACTTGAAATGCCACTTACCTAAATATTTAGTTTAGGTGGCTACTAGGGTGTTGCTAGGATGTGTGGGTGGTTTCTAGGGTGGCTGATAGATTGTTTGAAGTGTCACCCATATACATTTGCATGTAGTTTGTTTTGTGGATCAGAAGCATGAGAATCGTTTTCAAGAATGCTTCACACATGTTCAATTTCTTTAAAGTACAAGGCGATATTGATATTCAGATTCCGGTGTCTTTCTTTTCACATTCATGATCTGAAAGGGAATCGTTTCATCGCGTTCGAGTTTTGATTCAGATGTTCTCGTGTGCCTGATCAGATTACGTTTGAGGTTTACGAGCGTTTGTGTGCCCGTCATGCTGATAATCCAGCGACCAATCGCAGCTCAGCGCTCGCCTGCAGCCCCAATCAGAGGGCAGCAGTCTGTGAGGAGGGTTCTGACATGCGTGTGACATTTCAGTATGTTACTCTTTATCATGCGGTACAGCAGCGTGTGTGCGTGTGTGTGCGTGTGTGTGTGTGTGTGTGTGTTGTGATGTCACAGTAATTGGCCTTGAGATGTGACGTGCTTGACAGTGCTGGACAACACACACTAATTACACACAGACGTGTTCAAATGAAGAGGATAAAAGCTAATGAATCTCTCACACACACACACACACACACACACACACACACATTGACTAATTGGCACGAGAGACAGAGACAGGCAAATATTGGCTCTGTTTCAGACCCGGAGTGAACTGCACTCACTCACTCACTCAAGCAGACAGCATCCGAACCCGATAGATTCACACAAGAGTCTGAGATTTCCCAGCGCTTAAATGCATTGTTCTTTTTCTTTGCTGAGCGCAGTGCTGACACTTTAAACTCATATTTCAGAGAATATATCATGTTTTGTACCGCTCTGTTGGCTAATGCTGTTTGTTTAGAGTGTAAATAATCTGTAAAGTAAACTCCATCTAAAATGCATTTTGCTTTAAATCTGATCATGCATGCCGTTTTGTGAGCTCGTGTTTTTGTTGTCATTTTTATTTCACTGGGAAATGAGAAAAATATTGATTACAATAATAATCTCTGCATGCAGGATGGATGTTTTTTGGGACTGTCCTTTCATGCACTGCATGCATCTCGTCTTGTTTTCTAGTAGAAACGTCTAAACATCTTAAAGGAACAGTTTGCCTCAAATCTAACATTGGCATCTTCTACAAAAAGGAGAAAATTGGGAATAAACCAATATTTTTGACAGTCTTAGAGAGAGTATATATTGATTTGCGCTACTCTCTTTTGACAAATATGTAATTGTCTTGAACTGAAACACAACATGTGGCTGACATACTAAACATATAAAACAAATTCATAATTATTATGCACGCTTTTTGCTCAAAGAAAAGCGTTTTTGCCGCGAGAAACATCTGCATCCTTCAAAGCGAATAGCTACATGCGACGAAGCGAACGCTCAGTCATCGTTTGAAAAAGAAAGAGATCGGATTAGGGAAGTAAGCGATCAGACCCCATTGACTTACCAAAACAAAACCAAGAGCCATTTTCTCAATGTCATCTTTTATGTTCCTCAGAAGAAATAAAGTCCTACAGGTTTGGAAATGACACGAGGGGGAGTAAATGATGACAGAATGATCATTCTGAGCTGAACCCGCCCCATTAAAACAGGATAAATATACTTCAGATTGATATTTTC
>NC_056700.1:19173503-19243503 GCF_018831695.1 Puntigrus tetrazona
CCTGCTAAATGTGTCTAATGGACAGTTTTCTAAATGTTACATAAGTAAATAATGACAGCCTTTTAATTTTATGATTTTTTTTTTAAGACTTTGACAAACCATCCTTTAGAGTTTTGGATTTGCAAAGAAAATGATTCTTGTTAAACAGGACTATTTTATTTTAAGCCCACTTCCATAAATTCAAACTGAAATAAAATAGTTTATTACCTCCTCCAAATTTAGGATATAATTGCAATTTAAAATATTTATTTTCTTGTAAAACATACAATCTAATAATAAAACACCGCTATTTGTGAATGGCAGTGAATAGAAAGCTGATTCTTTGCAAAATGGTGCAGTTACAGCATTTACAGTGACAGCAGACTAGACTCGCCATCTTGTGAAACCTTGACCCCTTGCCCTCTGACCTTCTGACAGCACCAGGTATCCCAAAATCTTTGAAGCTACTGTTAGAGTGAATGTCATCCCACACATTTTTGTGTGAAGTTGAATTATCCTGCATATTCAGTTGAATATTTGCCTGAATCAAAGCGCCCACAGTTTTTCTTATGATCTTTTTTTTTTTTTTCTTTCTTTCTTTGTGTATGTCTACTCTCATACCTTCTCTCTCCCACATGCCATTCACCGCATGAACAATAATACAAGTAAATGGAGCTTGTGGCTATGGAGATGGACAGTTCTCATGAGCCTCTCTGCTGAGAGGCTAGTGACTTCATCAGAGAGAGTAAACACTCCTTGGCTGTTGACATGTGAGAGAGCCCCAGAGATTTTACTACGGTAATCTTCTCGTGAAGAACATTCATACTCATACAGAACAATACCTGAGGTGATTTTCTCATTATTTGGCTGAAAAAAGCCCTCTTTATAAAGTTCCTTTACCTTTTAAACCCCAAATTGAGAATCGACTGCCACTTTAATAAGCATATCGCACTTCTTTCTTTTCTTCAATAAACAAAGGGCACGTTATTGTTCCCAATTTATCCTTAAGTATTCACTTACCTGCTTTTATTGCTGTTTCTGATGCTCTGAACAAACTCAAGAACTCACTGTCTGCTCTTCTTAGTTTTACATGGACTGTCAGTGTTGCCCAGTCCAGGAGGCAGTGTTGATCTTGTTTAACGTCTTCCAAGCTCTGAGATCAGTCAGTCCATTTCCCACATCCCTTTCCATAGTAGCCTCATTAGCATTCCTTCAGTTGCAGATGAGAGTGTGGTACAGAGGGCAAACGTGTTTATAAAACACCAGCTCCACTGTGAATGAACTTAATGACATGGTTTTCTTCTAGAAGAAGTGTGGGTGCTTCCTTCAGTGCCCATGGCCCTGTCATATCGCTCATCTCCACACATTGTTTTGGCACCCATTTCTCCGCTCCAGCGCTCATCATCTGTTTGCCACTCAGATTGGCATTGGGCTTTAAAAGCCAGCAGAAGGACTGCAGATGGCAGGGACACATAGTAAGCAGGCTACAGAGACACCGCGTTAGCTGCAGCGAGCGATTAATGAGAAAACATACCCATACTCTCTGGCCAGACTCTCTTTCATGTCTCTCTTTCTTTTGGTCCCTCTCACTTCTCTCCTTTTGGCTATGCACTTTGATGCAAAAAAAGTCTGCCGACAAGAGAAAGGGCAGATTTCCTCTTGCGTTGGCAATCCTGTCCTGACTCTCCATATTTCTCACCAACGTCTCCTTGATCAGCACTTTTCATCTTTATTCACTTCATTAGAGTCGTCTTTTCCCCCAGGACACTGTCTCTCTCTTTTTGAAAGCTTTTCAGATAGCTCTAAGTTCCTTAATTAACCAGGCAATTAATACAGAGGAGAGAGGCCTTGATGGGAGAAAAACAGTGACAGTGATGGAAGCAGAGCCAGGAAAACCACTTGTTATGCGGTCCGTGCAGAATGGTAATAGCATGCACAATTTGCTTTTTCACACCATGTGTGATGTCTATATATGTGAAGAATTACTTTTATGGTATCTAAATGTTTTGATGTGCAAATTTCTTTTTTTTCTTCTTTTTTTATTGAATCAGCACACCATATTACTTATTTATAAATTAGTATGATTTTCTGTACTCTGTATTCACTTGCATCCATCCCTCCCTCCATCCATCCATCCCAAGCCCATTCATCCATAATTGTTATTTTTACTTTTGTATCGTATTGCTCTCTTAAATATCACTTTGACAAGTAATTGCTTTTAGAAAGTAAGTGTCTTGGCTGTATTTTAATTACTTTAAATTATGAGCATCTTTTTCAAAGCAGCTTCAGCGCTGCTACAAATACATTGTGTTGCATCGCTCCAGTAATTATAAAGCGTGTCTATATATCACTGAGGCAATATAAATGATCATAAGTATAAAATACATTGCATAAATAGATAAATCGTTAGATGAGTTGATCTGAATAATCGCCCATGGCAAAGAATTGCATCCCATGCTCATTGGTTTTTATTCATAATGGGGACAACCATCAAGGCTCAAATGTCTTCTCCAGTGAAAAACTTCGTTAACCCCGCCCGGCCCATGAGCATCTTTCCGTGGCAAATCACGAATGCTGGTGACGACAAATGCTCTGAAGCCGGACTGGGAAAAGAGCTGTTATTAAAGCTTAGTGTTATCAAAGCTGGTTGTAGTTAAAGATTTAAAGGTCTTTGAAAGTGAAAATCTCTCCTCCTCCAACCCGTAAAATGGGTCATTTGCAATGCAGCTCTCACTTGTCGCGTTAGCGCATTCCTGCGTTCCGACAACAGCCGAGATTGATATCTCTCGACCTTGCCGTGTTAGCACTGCGCCAGGAGCGGTTGCTGTTTTTAGTGAGTTTTTCAAATGAATGAGGGTGGGGAGGGAGGGTATGGCAATGCTTGCCGCCTATTCCCGGCCTCCTAATTAGGGAGTAGAGTTCTGATAACCCTGATGGATTAGTGTGGATTGGGGAGAGAGAGCAGTTGGAAAAAAACCAGTCGCCCAGATTCACATTCAGCACAAGGTCACCTCATAACCCAGCACATGAATGGACAGAGCTGGAGTGAAGGAGACTGGCACAAAACACGGACACACACACGCAGGACTGGTGCTGACACACTGAACAAAAATGTGTGTGTGTGTGTGTGTGTGTGTGTGTTTCGTTATGTCAAAAGTCAAATTGCACTTGTAATGAAGCATAATAGACCTGTCGCTGCTTTTTAAGATGATAACATTTAAGCAAACAGTATTGACAAGAAAACCACTCTGCTATTAATTAAATTCATATTTGTTCTTTATTATTAAATATTTATTTGAATAATTACTTGGAGCAAAAAAGTTAAATGAGGCTACATGTTGTTGTTAAATTTTAATTTATTTACTGCTTCATTTCTAAGAGGATGTTTAATAGTGTACTAATAATAGTTTTGCTGATATCGGGCATCACTCCAATTTCACTGGTATCGCTATTGAACTTGGGTTCTTTTGTTCTCTCACTCTATATATCTCTTCTGTCTCTTCTTTTGCTTTTCCCTTGCGGTTGAGAATGGCAGTCTTATCTATAAGGATCTGATACTAAATACAGCCGTGTGGTCCCTCTGGGCTGAGCGACTTTACTGTAAACCAATCTTGCTTGGGTCTAGGCAGGAATGGGCTCCATTATCACAATCTGTCCTGACTGAAATGCCCTGAGAACAGAAAAAGCTTAAGAAAACAAGTGAATCAATCAGCATTTGATGAGCGACAGGATATTCTGTCAAAAAGGCTTATCAAATTCCTCCTGGATTCTGTTGACCCAACACAGAAGAGTTGCAGTGTATAAACAAAACCGTTTGTCAAAGTTTGATTTATAATTTATATGAGCTCCTATCATTCATGTCATTTTGTATAAAAGTTCCGATATCTGCTCAAGAAAATATAACCTTCAGGATGATCTGCTTCTACTAACCAGTTTCCCCTTTGTCTCACCTCTGATGATACATCAATGGATCATTCACAGACAATCTTGTACACGTATTGCAATTGTACACAAAATGGCACAAAATTTATCATCATTCTGAGCTCCAGTCTAATGCTTGACTGGCAGTCGCAGGAGTTCTTATTGATAACACAAAAAACTTGTTTGTAGTATCAGGTTGATACAGTGAACGCTTCTAGAAGAGCTAGTTCCTAAGCGGTTATTATAGATTTGAATTTAGTTTTTATTTATTTAGTGTTTAGTTTTCCTCTCATTGTTAATTTTAGTTTTGATTCAGTATTTTGAAAATCTAGCTTAACATTGGTTGTATTTTAGGGCTATCAAAATTACTGCACCAATATTTAAAAGCATTAAATGCCTCATCAAAATACTACTGCTATTATTATTGCTAACTCATAGCATTTTCATGTGTAATGCAGATGACTTGTAATTGTATACCATGTCATCAATCGATGTGACTGTTTTGTTTTAAATTTCTTATATTTGGAGTCCTAGAAATGTGTTTAGCTTCAGTTTGTATGTCCAAACTGGTCTGTAATTGATCACGAGCTGGTCATTAGCTGGTTGACCAGCTCCCGAATTTCGAAAACCAGCTTGAACACCAGCTTGGGCCAGTTAATGGCCAGCTTAGACCAGCATGTTCCATCTACCATGCCATGTTTGTGAGCACCTTCATGGGTGGATGGGGGAAACTCTGGGCACTGTGGGTTGAATACATAGAAGAGGCTGTTCTGTGCAAATGCAGGGAAGGGAAGGCGAGGAAGGTCATTACTAACCAGCTTATCGACCCACCAACTTGCTTGTGCTTCACATACTGTAAGGCTGTTACTCACACTCACATACATCAGTGCTTATGAAATAGCCTTGCCATAAAGAGACGTTTGTTAGGGGGTGTTCTCATTAATCAGAGCAGGTGTCCACTGCAAAATCGGCATGCTGGATCAAACATAATTACCAGTTATGCTGAAATTTCTGAGCTGAAGGTAACTCACGAATGCTCATCTATACTGAAGAAATTTAATTGAAAAAGCGTACTGAAGGGCATAAACTGGGTTTTAATTAAATGTAGTCATCCCTTCATGGCTCCACACTGCGCCAATGCTTAAGTAAGCATTGCATCATAAAAGAAGAGAGCAAAGAGTGATATGGGTTGTTCGCACCTCTGTTTTAATGCCGAACTTCAGTGCTGCGCCGTCTGTGACATCGCCACAGCCGCTCTCCCACAGAGGTGAATGACCCGTGCCTAATTACCACTGCCACGAGACTCTGCGGTGGCGCTCCAGAAGGAGGAGAAACTAGCAGTCAGAGAGCTAGAACAATTAAACGTGCCCCAGGGTCCTTGCGATTTCTCTTTTGAAGTAATTTCTCATTTTCACTCAATTACAGGGCTTGAAATGGAGAATTTGAGCATGAATGTTTGAGTGCTTTCATTGCCCACGTGGTGAGGAAGCCAAACTGGATGAAAACTTATTGGATAGCTCGTTTCCAAATAGGCCGCTCATGACAACTTCTGCGTGTTTCGCAGAATGCTGAGAGAATAGAAAGCAGAAATTAACTGAAAAAGGGATTTGAGACTGAAAGAGGCAAATCCAATTTGATGGCAATCAAAATACAGAATTTTTGCTAAATTAGATTTTGATTTATCTTCAAGGCATCCTTGTGGACACCAGATGACAAAAAGCGTTTGTTTCTAATTAGCGAATCATTCTGGCGGGATTGTTTTTGGCTTCGTACTAACAAGAGCTTAAAACATCAAATGAAAAGATGTGGCATTTTTGCTCCTCGCAATTCATATCTTCGTGGTAAGATTTTATTTATTTATTTATTTATTTTATTTTACACAGTATGGTGTTCACGAATTTATTCTTGTAACCGCATCTTATAATTAATCCTTGTGCAGACAGACCGTATTCAAAGTAAACTGCTCATCTCATTAACTCGGAAATCCCATCTGAACGGAAATGAGTCTTGTTTGCTAAACTCTGGTGCGTCAAAGCTCAACGTGTGTTTACCGCTTAGCTGTCCGTCCCGTTTCTTTTAGCCGTTTTAGCATTTTTCTGTTGCGGCGTTTGGCGGTGTGAGGAAAGGCTTTTTATTCGCTCTGATTCTGCCTGTAGTGCTGTCAGTAGCGAGCGGTACAGGGGCCTGTGAGCGAGCTGATACATTCAGCGAGTAGACAGACATGTCTGAACCTTTTCTCCTTCGCCTGTCACTTCTGCAGCATGAGCAGTTCATCCTCGCACACAGAGATTTCTCTGCACTGGCTCCTCCAGCTCGCTTCTCATTAACTGGGAATCATTTTTTGGGGCCTGCTTTTTGCATGCTGCCTGTTTTCTTCGTACTTCTCTTGGGACTGTAAGAATACGTGTGGAAATCTAGGCTCAGATATTTTATTATACATTGAACTTTCTTTTAAATTACATCCCCTACCGAGCTTCTCACACCTGGTTCAGGGGTTACATATTCATTGTTTCCAGTTCACCGCTTCCCGTTTGCACAACTTTCCATAACAGCCTTGTAGCTGCAGTTCATATCGGTATTATGACTGCTAGGCATGGATCTGAGCGCGATTTCTCTCACCTTGGATCCAAGGGTAGTGGGACAAATCACCTGCTGAAAGTACTATTCCCTCAAAGCTCCAAATCTGTCCCTGCCTACGGCCTGAGATGCTGGGATAGGCTCCAGCATCCCCGCAGGACAAGAGGTTTGGAAAATGAATAGATGGATGAATGGACTAAATTTATACTACTACAATACTCAGTTCCAGAGTGTGTTATACAAAAGAAAATAAGATGTAAATTAATAAAGAATTTGTTTTTGAAAAATATTCATGTTTATTATTAGTAAACATAATCCTGGATTTACACTATTAAGGCTCATTCAAGGACAAGAAGTACAATTATTACATTAAATACATTTTATTTGGAATCTAAATGTGAATAAAAGTCCATGCCACCGCTATGATGAACAATGTTGTTGGAATCACTTTCAAAAAATTTTTTGGCTGATGAATTATAACAGCATCGACAGCCAGTCAGAACTGATCTCGCTCTAAAGAGCTCAAGCATTTAAAGCAGCGGTCATAGCTGTAAACGCTATTGTGTATTGCTGTGGATGCTAATATAGTATAGTTATCTTTTATAGTTAATGAGCTTGGTGTGAACAAGCCTTTAGTAATCTTGGCCATTCTTGAGATTTCACATGGCCACATTTGTTTTTATTAACCTTTAATGGCAGTAAAATATACATATGTAAACATACATAAGCAATGATATTTTTCTCAGACACTGAAGTGACGTGTGTGATAGTTTCAATGACTTTAAAATATTAATATAACATTAACTTTTCAGTTAACTTTTAAGTAACTGATGTCTAATCAGGTAAGTAGTGAAACAGTTTATATTTTAGTGTTTTTTGAAACGTGCTATACCTGAAATGATTTGATGCTTTTCCTAATATAACAACTAGTAATATAAACTAATTATTTTACCCACCACTGTACAAAGTTTTCTACAGCTATAGGGTATATTACACTACAATACACTACGGTTTGTCATGAATCATAGAGCATACATTCCCATTAGCTTGAACTTTAGTTTGATTGGAGCTAATTTTATGAAACCATTTTTTTTTGCTGTGTCGACACAGCATATTAAAACATAAGCTTGCAAACAGTTTCGAGATACATGTCTTTCACATTTAATTAGACTCCGATGAGAGTGGATTGTATTGCTAGTAGAAACTTTAATAGTAGTTGGGCTCAACAGAAATTCCTATGCCCCTTTTTCATAGTTTTAATTACATTTATAGGCATGGTTTTAATCACAATTGAGTAGTTAGGCCAGTCACTCAATCGGTTGATTAATCAATGCAGGCATTGATAGACAGGCAGACTAATCGAAGCACAGTTTATAAGACGTGTTCCCTTGGTGAAGCACTGTTCAGAGCCTGCTTCTCTGCAGTCTGATTAGTATTCTTCAGTCCCACTGTTATGAAACCACAAAGCCCATGAAGCCGGGCAGACTCATGCCTTGCAGGACCTCAATTGTGACCCTGTGAACGCAGAAGGTTTGTCCTGAAGCTTTGTCTGAGAGGACGGCTGCAGAGCTCTGCGGGACTCCTGCTTCACAATAACAGCCAAAACAACACAGGAACATAATAAAAAGTGATAAAAGCGAGTAGACATTGTGCACTGCTGACTGAAGTCAAGATTTTAGTTTAAACTTTAAAGGGACAAAGGCGGTCAGCCTTAGATGGGATGCACATCAAACGATGTGGCTCATTTAAATCGCTGGCCTCTGTACTTTTGATTCTTAGTAGGACAAATATTAATAAAATAATACAGAAAAAGAAAGTACATGTTAAAGAGACGAAATAACATTACATTTTCAAAATAACTGTTTTCTATTTTAAGATATTGTAACATTTCATTTATTCTTGTGATGGCAAATCCAAATTTTCAGTAGCTGTTACTCCAGTCTTCAGTGTCACATTTTTTTTTTTTTGGCAATTTCTGAATAATTACAAATTTTAATACTATTTCACAATTTTATAAATATAAAAGGTGAGCATAAAAACATATTTAAAAACATAAATAAATAAATGAAATAAAATCCTTTTGACTAGTGATTTTTGTGGCAAAACCATTATTTTGGCCCAGTAGTTGAAATATTGTTTTTTTTTTTTCTTCTCACAATTGAAAAGAACATTTTTATCTTTTATCTTTTTATCTAGGCACAGTCTTATCCTCATTTGCCCATTGTATTCCGCATTCGTTTTTTTTCCCACTTTTGTCATACCAGTATTATTTCACAAATTCCATCTTTCTTTCATTCTGGCTGCTAAAAGTCTATTAACACTCTGTCTACTGCATGGTAAATTCCTGCTGACATGCCACTTCATAATGGGCTTTTAACATGTGTTATGTGCAGTTTTTTATAGAATGCTGACGGTTGGCCAAAAAAAAAAAAAAAAAAATACAAAAATTCCTTGCTCCAGGCAAAATCCTGCAACTCCTTTCCGCTCACATACTCTGGTATCATTGTATTCTCTGACTCTGTGTCTGCAGATGTCACAGTAGAGAAAAAAAATTCTCTGACAACTAGATGAACAATGGCCTCAGCTGTACCAGTGTCACCTTTTCCCATCTATGATCTAAACATAGCATGAACAGGCACTGCAGATATGCTTATTTTGGCACGTCTCGATGTATCAGATGGTGCTGATGCCTTCCAAACCTCAGGCAGCGGGTCTAAGTATGGAAGCATGATGTCTTCTGTTGTTCTGTCGGTCTTTTTTTTCTTTAAACCAGTTAGTACAGACTTATTGACCTCCGAGTCATTATGTTGGCGGTGGCATGAGTGTTTGATCAGTTGGATGCAGAGGACTGATGTTCTGTCAGGTTTCAGAATATCTTTTGATTCCTCCAGATGCTTACTTGTGATCATCGTCATTGTAAAATATACCATTTCTGTATCCCTTACGCCGGACTGCCTGGGGCCGCAGCTTTGGTCAATCCCTATACCATTCTTTTAGTTCTTGTTTTGAAAAAGTAATGCATTGTTAATTAATTAATGTTTAATTCATATTGCATTCGTTTTTTTTATTTAATTAAATATAATTTAAAGTGTATTTTTAATATATAGAATTCTGTACTGTCCTTTAGAAATTAAATCTGTGGCTTTGGCATATATCGTAATGCTCCTGTTTTAGCTGCAGGGATGCTAACAAGCATCAAGCGAAGTTAAAATAAAAAAGTAAACCCTTCAGACTCGCACATATTTATTTCATCGATATTATCAATATTACAGTCCATTTTAATGATAGACAAATATGCTCATTTGATATGTGTATTTTAAAGGCTGTTTTCATTAGGAGAATGTTAGCATTTAGATAAGCCTCAAAGTTAACGTACTGAAAGCCACAGAAATCAAGTTCTGATTTGAAGTTCTGACTGAAATTTCAGTACAGTGCTGTGAACACGAGGTTGGCTCTATGTGAACCAAAAAGCAAGCGGAAAAATATTGAGACAGAATAAGAAGGTTTGAAAATAGGGGATGAACCCGACAAGGGCCACACAATGGAGTATTTGTTCTTGCGACACACTTGGTGTCTGAACGTGAACTACAGTCATTATTTAGGAAACATCAATAGTCTTTGATTTCTTTCATATTTAATGGAGAATCATGGAGAGTGACTCGAATGAGAACATTAGCCTGGTTCAGGTTCTCTTGTTCTTATTTGCCCAAAGCACAGCGTATAGTTTGCGGGTCAATAGTTAGACAATACCTCTCTCTTTGATGTACCCTGCCAGTTTTGAAGCATGTAGATAGCTTGAGTGCCTGAATATAATGACTAGCATAATGTGCTTGCATAAAAGAACATTTCAGTATTTGTTCTCTCTCGCTCCCATTCTCTTTGTACCCTCGCACATGCATACGGATATAAATGTGTGTTTTCAAATACTGTTTCATTATTGAAAGCCCTTTTATGTCTTTTTGATGCATGTTTCTTTCTCGGCGTAGAGGACCAGAAAAAGCATGAGTCATGTACGCCTCAGCGCTCGACACACTCGCTTGTTGTGTCCCTGGATTGGTCGCTTTATGTACATTTCACACATATATCCAGTTTTATCGGGTCATTGTAACAACATACTATTGATTATTTTATCAGCGCCATCTTAAAATGGTCGGAAAAACTGCCTCTGGCTTATAATTAAATAATAGTTTTATCTCAAATCAATATTTTTTATTTTATTTATTAAGTAACCATGCAATAAGCAATGTCATGTCCTGATTATTCTTGGTTTAAATTGTGATAATAACTGGCTTTGTGGCACATAATAACCTATGTATTTTCCTTGAAAAATAATAACTGATTTGTGTGTTTTGAAAGAGATGATGAAAAATGTATAGACATGTTCTTCATCATCTTCAGTTCAATTCAATTCATCAAGACTAATGTATTCATTTACCCTGCAACCAGAACTCTAAGACAGGAACTTCTTTCTTATTCTTTATCTTTTGCTTCGACAGACACAGAAAGTTTCTTTAAACCTTTGACCCAACCATACCAAAGACAGACACAGGGAAAGAGACAGGGCATCACGCACCTTTTGAGGACCAGTGTCAGTCCTGCCTCAGATAAGATTAAAAAAAAAATATATATATATATATATATATAGGTAGTTTTTGAGTGTAAAGTAAAAACTTTTAAAAAAAAGTTGTTTTGAAGTGTAGAAAGAACAATCTGCATGCAAGAGGAGCGGCTTTAGAATTTTTATATATTATATAAAATTAATTAATAAAATATTACTACTAATAACTAAATAATTGCTATTATTATTTTTATTATTATTATAAAGAAAGTCTTATTGACATCGATGTCGAATTATAATACTGCAGAAGGTGCAGTGATTAAGTGTGGTTGAGTGAAACCAATAAAAATATGTGCAAGTTGCATTTAAATACCACTTGACCCAAAATTCTGAGTGGGCATGTAAGAGAGAAATAGAGAGGATTAGATGTCTGATAGATGGATAAGAACGCACAGAGACAAAATGCAATGGAAGGGAATAAGACAAAAAATAGAAAGAGAATGATAGCATGAAACACTAGGCAGACTGCTCATAGCTTGAGGCTACATTCCTCTGCCTCCTACTAACCAGCCCTCATCCAGCTCAGGACTCCGGGGCAGCTGCGATCCGTGCCACATTCAAACACACTCTGGCCTGGGTTGCAGCTTTCTGTTATTCTCTGGGTGGATTAGCGTGGAGACTAGTAATGTTTTTGTGTTTGTGTGTGTGTGTGTGTGTACGCGCATTTGAGTGTGATATTGTGCGAGAAAGCAAGTCTGATTCAAGCACAAAATAAGTTTCATATTGCCAAAACTCGCACAAGGAGATTTCAAAGCTTTGTGAATGCAGTGCATCTGAGGAGTAGAGAAGAAGAACATCTTATCTCAGACTGATAATACTTGAGCACAGAGGGAAACTGGCAGAGAGGCAGTAACGAAGACCACGCTGGTTCTGTTCAGTCACAGATGCAGAAGTATAATCAGGTGCAGGAGAGCTCAGGAGGACATGTGACAAATATTCGCTGAGATTCAAAAACATATCGAGCCATTTGAGGACTTGTGGAGTGAGGAAATATATTTATTTTTGTTCCTTTTTCCAATTATGGGTGGAGCAGTGTAGTCTTTTGCGACTTTTTACAGTTTCGATGTCTTTACTGTAGTCGAAGCAATGTTCAATTTTGATTTATGTTCTTGACACAGTAATTAATAAACTTTATATGCTTGGTGCAATAATTCATACATAATATTGTACAGTATTAGGGCTGTTGAATAATTACATTTTTAATCTAATTAATTGCATAATGTGATAATAAATCAAATTAAATGCACATCAATTGGACTGAGAAATTACACCCCAAGACAATCATTAATGTGTTAAATGAGAATAGCATTCAATAGTCATTACAAAGTAGCTTTTTTTTTTTTCCGTATATTTACATAGACTTCTCAGAGTTGCCATGAATGAATTTACACTGCAATTAGAATTGCATAAATAATGCTATGAGATTATTAGGTTTTAATGGGCATTAATGGGTTTAAAATGATAAAACGAAAAGAAATTATACTCTAAATGTGAAACTGAAACCAACAGGTGACCGTCTTTATGAATAGCTCTATGAATTGGTTCACTTGAATAGAAACATTGCTGTGTGTTTCAACAAAAAGCCCAACAGTGGCTTTGTTTGGAACCATTATTGTCCTTGAAATTGTGCAATAGTGACAATGTGTCCTTGTTTATTGAACATTTGCAATTGCACAGATAACTACACAGCTTGTTTGTTAGATACAGATATTATATCTGTATGACAAAAATTAATTTTTGGACTCATATCTTGTATATTAGAGACATATAACTGCATTTAGTAACTGCATGCAGTGTAAAGCTGCCTTCACATGCTATTCACGGTTCACGAGCTTGTTATATTCGAAAGTGCTTTAATATTGGAAATAATAAAATGTAGCATCCCATTGATTGACATTCAATTTATTTAGCTGCTTATAAAACATACAGTATGCTTTGAATGATTGTACACAAACCTATATATACACTACTTCAGCGAAAAGACAAAGGGATTGTTGTGAGAACAGCATTGACAGCAGCAATGGTTGTCCTCTCCAACATGTTTACATTTTATGATTCGTCAAACCTTGTTCAAGTCCAATTTCTAAATAGGAAACTTGTATTTATGATAATATCACACTAAATTAAGGTGTTTAATCAACAACTCCAATTTGCCTTTAATATTCATAATCCTTCTTTTTTATATATATATAATTTGCTCGTCCTCTGAGCTGAATATTGGCTTACATCAAAAAATTGTCTGATTTTTTTTTAACTCCTCCCCTTAAGTGAACTGCAGACAATTGCTTGCCTGAAGGCTGTAATTGTATCATCATGACAGGATTTAAAATTACCATATTCCCATGACTTTTCAGTCTCTGTACCCATCTTTCTATTTTTCTCTCTGGTTTTTGAGGTGTTTATTTCAGCACAGCTTGCAACCCTTACAAACACCTGGTCTCCTCAGAATCTCCTGCCAGTGGGATGCGGTCACGACCTTTAAACCCTGAGAGACCTCACACTCTAGTTCTCCGTTTGAGCACCTGTATATGTGTGTGTGTGTGTGTGTGTGTGTGTGTGTATGCGCGTGTGTGTCTGCATGTGCTCACTGTGTTAACAAGCAGCTTGCCAGGTGTTTGGAAGCAGCGTGCGCTATGAGCCTGTGTGAATTTTGCCAGGTAATTAGGGAATGATTTTTTAAAAATCACTTTTTCTGTTAAACAAGGACGTTTGTGCTGTTTGCTTCTTTCTTTGGAGAAGGCTGCATGAACAATTGTGTATGAGTAGGTGCACAAATCATCTTGTTAATTAAAGTATCCAAATCATTCCTCTGCTAAATCGAATCAGCCCAGAGGTACAGAGCGAGACAGTGAATCCCTCCCATTCGCAGTTCATTTTGGGGTTGATGAGATTTTTCTTTTGTAAGTTAATTTTTATTCCGTTTTCTACTACAGCCCCTCTGAGGGTGAAAATGTGTCTCTGTTTTTCACTTTTTTTTACTGTTTTTTTTTTTTTTTTGTTTCAATCATTCAGTCAATCATTCAGTTATTCCTAGAAAACAATACACTTAAAAAAACTGAAATTCTGCAGTAAAATATTGTTAACTTGTTAACTTAAATTTACAGGAAAAAAAGTTAAGTGACGTTCCCAGAGTTTCTGCATTGAATTAAAATTTTTGTCTGACATTGATGTTTTTATTTTTTTTTTAATCACTTTGTTAGGGTCGTATGTTACATCTAATGTTGTTAAGTTAATGTTTATTGCATATTTTAGTTTAATGAGTCTCACCATGATTTATTTATTGTTTGTGTATATTACACTGTGCACCTTCTATATGTTACTATTTAAAAGCTGCTTGTGATGGGCTTTTTTCTCATCACCACCTGCTTTTGGTGGTTATCAGTGTATTTCAAAGGTACAACACAGACTTCAGTACTGTGTTAGATTGGTATATTAGCATTATATCAGTTAATGAATTTATCTGTAAAGCATTGTTACCGTATTTTTTTTACGGTAGAATTCCGGCAACCACAGCTGCCAGTTTTTCAGTTCTACTGTAAATTTAGCGCATTTTTTAATTCACACTGTGTGTAAATACAACATTAGAATATGAATTATTGCCTTCTAGTTGTGTTGTACACTAACAAGACTGACATTTGACATTTTTTGAAGCTAAAATTTAGTAAAATTGGATGGGTTATTCAGGTTGTAAAACTTTTCTCAACCTGCTGTGGATTATTTATTTTTTTATTGCTTCAGGTTCGGCTCAGCTACTTTGTTGACCTTCTCACGGTTGGTAACTAAGAAGGTCTGCGGTTATTACTGTATATCCTGCACTCATCCATCCATCGTCCACGTCCCGAAACACAGAGCAAAATGGGGGACAAGTAGTTTTTTTCAAGACCCTGCTTGTGAAAATGCAAACAACGAGCGACCGAGGTCATTGCACTTAGCAGAAATGTCGTTGCCATGATTTCGGGGGAACTGAAAGAGTAAATACACCTCTCTGGTTTAGTCTGAGACTGTCACCGAGGCGTTACAGTAACTGCTTAGTAGACATGGCACAAAACAAAAAGTTAAAAGTAAATTAGGCCAGTATAAATTCAGTATGCACTTAACAGATCAGCAGATATTTAAGTTTAAACCTCGGGAACATTATTGTGTCTTAAAGGTGTAGCAGGAGAATGTGTGTATATTCTGATTGTTAGGAGTTTATTCTGTTTTGGGTCCCTAGTGGCCGCTATTGTGCTTTTTCTGTGATGTCTCTGTTTTTGTTTTTTTTGTCTCTGCCCTACACTGCATTTTCCCGCCATTTTTGATTGCCTGATTATTGTCAGATGTGTTAGTCATGTGGTCTAATTTACCTGCCTATTTATATTGGGCCTCGGGGGTGATATGTCACTGAGTCTTCGCTTTAAGTTATGTTGGAGAGTAACCTGTTTTTCTAGTCTTCATCTCTGTCCTTTAAGCCAGAAAGCTAAGTTTTTTGTGATTATCCTTTAAGTTTTGTTTTTTGCCTCGCATTTTTGGATTTCCACTGTGGATGTTAAGTCAAGTTTTCATGATTTTCTCAGTTCTGCCCTGTGCTGTTTATTGGACTTTATCATTTCTATTTTTTGAATTCTTTGTTGCAATTTTGATCTTCTGTGGATTCTAAGATCTTGAAATAAACTCTGAGAAGACTTTTACACCTCTGCACTTGAGTCTCCTAAGTAGCTCACTTTGGTAGAACCTGGCCTTTCACACCAGCGACCCGGGTTCGATTCCTGACAGAAGACTCAGTCATGACTGACTCAGCAGAGGCTGCGCACAGTGTTCCTGCTACAGAGTTTGAGAAACTCATGGCGGCTATCACCAGCTTTGGATCCACCATGGATACACATGGTCAAGCACTGACCAACCAACAGGATATTCTGGCGCGCCATGATGCCATGCTCCAGCAAATTGGAACGACTCTTCAGAGCCTGATTTCCCCAGCACAGCCAATGCCTCCTGCTCCTCCTCCAGTACCACCTCCGCCGCTACCTCATGGAACTGAACCTCGCCTCCCAGCACCACAGAGGTATGATGGAAAGCAGGGTGAGTGCCGGGGCTTCCTAACTCAGTGCGAGCTTACATTTGAGCTACAGCCTGCATCCTATCCTACCGACCGATCTAAGATTGCATATGTGATAACCCTGCTAATTGATAAAGCCCGGGCATGGGCAACCTCCATCTGGCAAAGGCAGGGCCCTGAGTGCTCTGATTTCAAGAGGTTTTCAGAAGATATGCTTCGAGTCTTTGATCAGTCAGAAGTCAGCCAGGATGCTGCTAAACGACTAATGTCAATCCAGCAGGGAAGAAACAGTGTTGCTGACTATGCCATTTCATTCCGGACCCTTGCAGCTGTTAGTGGGTGGAATGAGCCTGCCCTGGTCTCTGCATTCCATCATGGTCTATCAGATGCTGTTAAGGATGGATTGGCCTCTCTGGAATTTCCCAGTGACCTGGACTCCTTGATTTCACATGCCATTCGCCTGGATAATCGATTTAGGGAGCGTCGCCGGGACCAGGCTCTCTCTCAGAAATCTCTGGATGCATCTGCCCCATTCTGGAACCCTTCATCATTGTCAGTTGATTCCCAGAACCTATGCAGATTGGCCGCACCCGCTTGTCAGCAGCTGAAAGAGAGCGCCAAGAAGAGAAAGGTGCTGCATCTACTGTGGCAAACCAGGCCACTTTCGAGTTTTCATGCCCAGAGCTCTCGGGAAAAGAGCAGACCCGTCCAGCCGAGGAGGGTTGTGACGGGAGCTACTCTGTCTCCCGAGTTTCCTGGCCAAGGAGTCTACCTTCCCATTTCCATCTCCTGGGGTGAGTCTGTTCATTCTTGTATGGCCCTGGTGGACTCAGGGGCAGCCGGTAATTTTATGGACACTAACTTTGCCCTCAAGTTCAAAATTCCACTTATTCCTCTTAACGTTCCTCTGTCAGTTTCTGCCCTAGACGGCCAAGCATTGGGTGATGGCAAGGTCACTCAAGTAACCTCTCCCTTGCGCTCCAGTCTGAAGCCCATCGAGAGAAGAGATTTCCTTGCATCTCATCCATTCACCCGAATTTCCAGTAATTCTTGGCATCCCATGGCTTACCCGTCACAACCCCCACATTGATTGGGTGACTGGCCGTGTCATTGAGTGGGGTCCTACTTGTCACGCTACCTGCCTCTTTTCCAGTCCTCTAGTTTTGCCTATTGAGTGCCTAGATCCTGCTGAGTTGTCTCAAGTTCCCGTGGAGTATTTGGATCTTAAAGAGGTTTTCAGCAAAAGTAAGGCAGCCTCTCTACCCCCGCACCGGCACTATGACTGTGCAATTGATCTCCTCCCTGGCACCAGTCCTCCACGTGGCCGAATTTTTTCCCTCTCTCTGCCAGAACGCAAGGCCATGGATGACTACATCAAGGACGCATTGGCCTCTGGATTTATTCGACCATCCACTTCGCCTGCTGGTGCCGGATTTTTTTTTGTCAGCAAGAAGGACGGTGGGCTCCGACCTTGTATTGATTACCGTGGATTGAATAAGATGACTATCCGTAATAGATACCCACTCCGCTGATGTCCACAGCCTTTGACTTGCTCCAGGGTGCCACTGTTTTCACTAAATTGGACCTGCGCCATGCCTACCACCTTATCCGTATTAGGCAAGGGGATGAATGGAAAACCGCCTTCAATACCCCCTCAGGACACTATGAATACCAGGTGATGCCTTTTGGTCTTACTAATGCACCTGCAGTCTTTCAGGCTCTTATTAATGATGTGCTTAGAGATATGATAAATCATTTTGTGTTTGTCTATCTTGATGATATACTCATTTTCTCTAAGTCACTACAGGAGCACCGGGTTCATGTACGGAGGGTCCTTCAACGACTTTTGAAGAACCACCTTTTTGTTAAACCGCAAAAGTGCGAATTCCATGTCTCAGAGGTCTCATTTCTTGGATTTGTCTTGAGGGAAGGGCAGATCCAGATGGACCCGTCAAAAACTGAAGCTGTACGGAAGTGGCCCACTCCTAAATCGGTGAAAGAGGTCCAGCAATTCCTTGGATTTGCTAACTTCTATCGCAAGTTTATCCGGAACTTCAGCTCAGTGGCAGCACCTATCTCTGCACTCACCAAGAAGAATGGAGCTTCTTTTGAGTGGACTTCCAAGGCAGAGGAAGCATTTCAAGACCTCAAGCTCCGCTTTTCCTCAGCGCCCATACTGGTCCTCCCTGATCCAGGGCAGCCCTTTATTGTTGAAGTTGATGCATCGGACGTTGGCATAGGAGCTGTCCTCTCTCAGCGGTCTAATGGTAGACTGCACCCCTGTGCCTACTTATCTCACCGCCTCAACCCAACTGAATCACGGTATGATGTAGGAGATCGTGAGCTGCTTGCAGTTAAGAAGGCTCTTGATGAATGGAGACACTGGCTGGAGGGAGCACAACACCCGTTTCTGGTTTGGACAGACCACAAGAACTTGGAGTACCTCCAGCAAGCAAAACGCCTTAACCCTCGCCAGGCTCGGTGGGCTATGTTTTTCAGCCGCTTCGACTTCACCCTGTCATATCGCCCAGGCTCTAAAAACACTAAGCCTGATGCCTTGTCTAGGCAGTTTTCTCCTACTGGTAAAGTGAGTGAAGTCAGCACGGTGGTCCCACCCTCCCGTATTGTTGCCCCTATCCGGTGGGGTGTTGAGGCAGCTGTTAGGAGTGCCCAACGTCAAGACCCAGACCCTGGAACAGGTCCACCTGGTCTTTTGTATGTACCTCGCCAGGCACGATCTAAGGTTCTCCAGTGGGGTCACTCCTCCCACCTTACTGCACACCCGGGGTCCCAAAGAACTTTGGAATTCCTGCAGAGACATTTCTGGTGGCCAGGCATGGGAAAGGACGTTAAGACCTTTGTGTTGGCCTGTTCAGTGTGCACCCAGAGTAAGAACCCACGTCAGCGCCCTCAAGGTCTGCTTCACCCTCTTCCTATCCCTAAGCGCCCCTGGTCCCATGTGTCGGCAGACTTCATCACTGGGCTCCCAGAATCCGAAGGTAACACAGTTATTTTAGTTGTAGTTGACAGGTTCTCTAAGGCTTGTCGATTTATTCCTTTATTGAAGCTTCCTTCTGCTCTTGAGACTGCCAAACTAATGTTCAATCATGTCTTCCGAGTGTTTGGTCTTCCTCAGGACATTGTTTCGGACCGAGGGCCTCAATTCTCCTCCCGGGTGTGGCGAGCGTTCTGCAGACTCCTCGGTGCCACTGCCAGTCTCACCTCTGGCTTCCATCCCCAGTCCAACGGGCAGACAGAGAGGCTCAACCAAGAACTGGAGGCCACCTTGAGGAGCCTGGCTATGGACAACCCATCTTCATGGAGCACCTGGTTGCCGTGGGCAGAATATGCTCACAACACCCTCCAGTCCTCTGCTACCAAGGTTTCTCCTTTTCAGTGCCAATTTGGTTTCCAACCCCCCCTGTTTCCAGAACAGGAGGAGGACGCCGGAGTTCCCTCAGTACAACACTTCATCAGGCGCTGTAGGAGAATTTGGAGTAAAACCCGCAGGGCATTACTGCGGACATCCAGGTCCAACCAGTCCCAGGCCAACCGTCACAGGAGACCAGCTCAGCATTTCTGCCCAGGCCAAAGGGTCTGGCTGTCTTCCAAAGATCTTCCCCTGCGGGTTGAGTCTCGTAAGCTCGCTCCTCGCTATGTAGGCCCTTTTAAGGTGCTTCGCAGGATCAACCCTGTGACTTATCGGCTCCTGTTGCCCCGATCCCTTAAGATAAACCCCACTTTTCATGTTTCTCTGTTGCGCCCTGTGCTGTTGTCTCCACATGCCCCTGCCCCTAAAGCCCCCCCTCCTCCCCGGTTCATCAATGGAGAGACTGTATTCACCATCCACCGTTTGCTCAATTCCCGTTGTGTGCGGGGTGGAATTCAGTATCTTGTTGACTGGGAGGGCTATGGACCCGAGGAGCGGTCATGGGTTCCTGCTCGTGACATTTTGGACAAAAAACTTTGTGAGGAATTCCATCGTACCCACCCGAACTGTCCAAAGATCGTCAGGAGACGCTCCTAGAGGGGAGGGTCCTGTTAGGAGTTTATTCTGTTTTGGGTCCCTAGTGGCCGCTATTGTGCTTTTTCTGTGATGTCTCTGTTTTTGTTTTTTTTGTCTCTGCCCTACACTGCATTTTCCCGCCATTTTTGATTGCCTGATTATTGTCAGATGTGTTAGTCATGTGGTCTAATTTACCTGCCTATTTATATTGGGCCTCGGGGGTGATATGTCACTGAGTCTTCGCTTTAAGTTATGTTGGAGAGTAACCTGTTTTTCTAGTCTTCATCTCTGTCCTTTAAGCCAGAAAGCTAAGTTTTTTGTGATTATCCTTTAAGTTTTGTTTTTTTGCCTCGCATTTTTGGATTTCCACTGTGGATGTTAAGTCAAGTTTTCATGATTTTCTCAGTTCTGCCCTGTGCTGTTTATTGGACTTTATCATTTCTATTTTTTGAATTCTTTGTTGCAATTTTGATCTTCTGTGGATTCTAAGATCTTGAAATAAACTCTGAGAAGACTTTTACACCTCTGCACTTGAGTCTCCTAAGTAGCTCACTTTGGTAGAACCTGGCCTTTCACACCAGCGACCCGGGTTCGATTCCTGACACTGATGTTATGTGTGCACAGTTCTGCTTGAAATAGTAAAATCGTAAACAGATTTGTATGGAAATTTTTCTCACATTCTTGGGGAGCATATGGCTGTATGCATAAGAGCGTATGTTATTACCAAACACCTTTCCTGTGCTCTTACATGACACCTACAACAATAAGCAAACCATATCTTGCTATATACTGTAGCTCACTGTAAGTTGTGTGTGTACAAACACAGACAAGAAATTCCTGATGAGTGAAATTAAGTCTCACTCTAATTTTTTATTTTATTTAGAAAGCTATTTCACTTGGTTATACATTGGTTATTCGTCACAGTTATATTTAAATGGCTCATAGAATGTTTTAAATTTTTGTTCAATAGTTAGAAGGCTTATAAAAAAAGAAAGAAAGTTGATGGATTATGCAAAATATCCAAAGTTTATGACATCAAGCATTAATAAAGTAGTTTTGCAAAAGAACAGCACAGTTTCCTTTATCATCTTCTGGGTTATTGCAGAAGAGAGCGTTGTGAAATTTTTTTTAAATGAGTGTTCACTTTGTAGCAGAGTAAACAACATGAACCAGATTTTTATACAAAACAGACCAAAATGTGGTTCATGAGACTATAGAGTTTTTTGCAAATTTGCAAAAACAAATACTTCCATTTGATTAATTTTCATAAATCGTGTTTTTGTTATGTTACTTAGGTGCAATTTTTAATTATTATTAATCAAAACAACCCAACTACAGTTTGATTTATATTAATTGAAATGCAGGATAAAATACAATTATCTGTCTTTGCAAGAGAACTCGTATAAAGAGCTGATTTTTATTTATTTATTTTTTGGACAAAAATAAGGCATGCAGTAGAACTGTAATGAGTCAACTCCTGTTGTTTTTACCACAACATGTTTAAAAATTAAATGTATGTTTGTGTGCGTAGAAATAATTCATCTGTCCGAGACCCATGTTTGGGTGCTTCAGCAGCAACACACAGCTCATCCCTCAGTTGCTCTCAAAGGCTATTGAATGGTTGACTCCAGGCATCAGGTCCAAACCAGTGGCAGTGATCCAGTGATTAATATGGAGCTGGTAGGCTGTGATTAGTGACTCTGACAGCCCATGCATCTTGGCTGTGACCACCCCTCCCACTTTCTGTCCCTCTCTTTTTCGGCGTAACCTTTCTCTCTCTGCTACTCTTTCTCAGCAGGAAGCATTCCCTACAATTTATAGTCCATCAGGGCTGCTCTATCTCCAGCTTGCTTCCATGAAAGAGAGAGGGAGAGAGAGAGAGAGAGGTGCTAATGGAGCCTTGCTCTTATCTCAGCCCGGGAGAGGGATGATGTGGAGGGTGAAGACGAAAGATGAGCGCGAGAGAAAGGCGGATGGTGCCACGGCTTGCTGCAACTTTGCCGATATGAACGTTTGAATGGAAAAAGCCCTCCAGATGCTGCGGGGGCGGCTCATCGAGCCTCATCTTGGCTCGTGCGCCGAAACGCACGCTTTCAGTCATTCACTCACGGGCTCTCGCGGACCGATGAGCTCATTCACGCACGCGCTCTCCCGTTACCCCCCACCGATAAAGTTTTGTAACCGCACTTCCACGCTTATCAGTTTTGGACCTCGTGGCTTCGGTATCAGTGTAACGCAGGCATTGGGAGTTCACACCTGTAATCTGTTTCAGAGCCGATCTTTTAGACTGAGGGAATCCCTATGTAAATAGCGCTCTGTTTACACGGTGTGTCCAAGCATTTCCCTTTGAAATTACCTCTGTGAAGCGGCCAGGCTGTTTTGGCAATGTAGTCAAAATAGCGAGCGGCCCTTCGTAATTTTCTCTAACCCCCTCCTCCTCGTCGTTTTCTTCCGTCATGCCCGTCTCCGCGCGGCCCCGCGGCTGTGTGACTAACACAGACAGAGTCTTTTTAAATCAAAATCAAAATAAACTCTCCTCAGAGGAGGGCGAGTGGCCTTTGCCTGTCTGTTTTTATTAGTTAGGCGAAAAATGAAAGCGAGCTTCACTGTGCTTTCCTGCGTGCGCAGGCTGCGGAGAGATTCCGCCGCTTTATTCACGCTGCGTATCGAGGAAGATGTCATGAAGTGTGAGGTTATCTAATCCCGTCGCAGCGCGTGGACACACGTCTCTGCATGCTAATGAACTCTGCTATAAGAGCAATAAAAAAGATATTAAATTGTATAAAAGAAACGCTCAAGGGGAGAAAAGAAGCCGGCATGGCAGATATCACATCCGCTGATGGTTCAACTTTTTTGTACATCTGATATGCGAGTTCTGTGTTCTCTTCAGCCTACTCGGTTGGGATGCTTTGGTAAAAGCACAGATTCACAAAAAATTATAATTTATTAATTTTAAAGAATGTTTACATTCAATATTAATGATTATAGAATTTACGTTTAGAATATATATATATATATATATAATATATATATATAAATTATTATTTTTTTTTTCTTTGTGTCTAACAGCAAAGAGGAAAGAGCAACTAGCTTGAAGTTAAAGTGATTTTAAAAGCTAGTAAATTTTGTTACTCATCTAAAAATCAATTTCTCGCTTTTTCGAAAAAATAAATAAATAATTTGCTGTCAGACAAAATAAATATTAATGTATAATAATAATAATAATAATAATAATAATAATAATAATTTGTTAACACATCCCTACCTGAAAGAAATGTGACTGGAAACTACATACATCTTTCACATCCAGCACTGCCCTTGTCCAGTGGTACATTTTGGGTCGTGCTGCATAAGATCGAGCTGTCAGACTCAAGTTGAAAATATCCTTTCCTCCTTTTCTCACAGGAAGAGGCCTGTGATTTTGTGATGTTGCTGTGAGGCCAGGTGAGAGAACCTCCATGAAATAGAGGCCTGGGTGAATGTTACTGCTCTCCTCTCCTTTTCCTTTCATGTGCTTCTCAGCTGCCCAGGTGGAGCTCTCCTTCACCCCTGCCCGTCCTCAGTGGCCCTGCTGTCGGCTGACGAAGCTTCAGGACTTGATTGAGCTCTGCTGCAACAGAGGCTGCTCTCTGTTGTCTGTGTTTTAGAGTAATCTCTGTGTGCTTTTTGGAGGGAAAAAGAAAAAAGTAAATATTTGGAGAGTGGACTAAAATGACTGTTTGATAAATCCAAAATAAACCCTCAGCCTTGTAAATTGATAACGCGTTTACATTTATTTATTCATTTAGCATTTATTATTTGTTTCACGCTTTTATTCACAGTGGCTTATAGTTGAGGAAAAAAACAATCCACATAAAGAGTGGGGCTGTGCGTTATATATATGGACATATTTGATTAGCGATAAATCTCCTCCATCACCTGTTTTCAAAAGAAGTGGCAGTTAACACACAGAGCCGCGTGATCACTGACAAATAAAGAGGCAAATAAACAAAAGAAGTGCTCATCATACAAAGGTTCAGGAACTGTTCAGATCAGTACAAAACAAGGGATTAAAGAAAGAGATATAGCTGTCACTGTATATCGTTCATTAGCTGGAAAAAATGTTCTAGAAGTGATTCCACTGATATCGTTTTGCTGTACCTTTACAGTTAAAGTTGTGTTGTGGACTCTGCCATTAACATTATTAATATTGAAAACAGTTTTAGAACTGCATCTTTATAGTTATAATGCTTGGTGTAAACAGGCCTTAAGCCTTTTGGACCAATGTAGAAATGTTTATATGTTTATCAACTAACAGCCAAACAGCTTTTTTTATAGACCTACCAGCACCGGCCATTTAAAAATCCTAATTCAAACCAGCTTTCCATAAATCATCAGCTTTTGTGTATAATAAGCATGCATACTACCCACAGTGCCAAGAGAGTGTTCTTGTTTTGAAGTCTTTTACCGTATAGACAGACATTTAGGGAATGAGTTGCTTTAAAGTGCTCTCGTAGTTCTCAGTGTTACGGTCTCAGTGAGGGGCTCTTTGCGAGTGATTTATTGGTCTAAAGTGCTCCTTCCTGATTCCATCCCCGTTCTTTTAACTCAACTCATCTTCTTCTGTGCTGCACTCTGGCTTTGTTGTTTTGCTCGGCTCCTTCCCTCTATCTCTCTCACTCCTTTTAACTCCTTTACTGGCTTCCATCCATCCTCACAATATTTTTCTGAAATCCCTTTTTTCCCCCTCTTCTTCGTTGCCAGTCTCTCCAACTCTATCACTCTGTGTGTGTGTGTGTGTGTGTGTGTGTGTGTGTGTGTGTGTGTGTGTGCGCGCCTGCCTCTCACTACTGATTTGATTTGGTTGCGTGACGGTGTGTTTTGAAGCCCCTCAGGGCCGGCAGTTTTGGGTCGGGAGTCTGTGTGGGTTTGATTCCTCTCACAATCGTGTCCAGAGTCACTCTCCCTTAAGCAGACAAACCAGATTAGAGTCGGCTTCCCTTTTCTGCCAACGCTGTAAACTGACAGTGAATTATCCTGGTTAGTTTACACGCAGAACAGTCTTACTGGATTCCAGGAGCCGGGATGTATTTTGTTTAGACAAGTTCTCAACGCCGTGGCATAATCCCATCTACAATGCAGATGAAGTGTGCGGAGAGAAGAGGAGTGTTAGAGGGAAAGCGGGCATGACTGGGCATGAGGCGAGAGGATAACTCCGGACAGCTGCTCTTAGGATTAACGCCACACTTTGAACTGACACTGGGATGAGATGTCACGTATCTGTGGGCTTCAGCTCGCAGACCACTCTGCTGAAAAGACAAGCTTAAACCAGCGCTAGTCCAGGTCGGTTTGTGCTAGAAAATCTGTTCTTCATAAAAAGAGGGTTAATGGGGTTAATAAAAGCTTAAGTGAGGAAAACCCTGACATTCAGACTGAAAAAATATTTCCTATTTTTCTTTTCATTTTTTTATTTTATAACATTTTTTATTATTATTGTTTTATTTTTTTTATTTTATTAATTTTTTTATTAAATAAGCCCTATAAAAACTCATTCAAATATTGGGTAAGAAACCAAACCAGTTTTATTAAAAACAGAAAAACTAAGAAAAAAACAACCAAAAACTAAAACTTCAACCTCTATTGAATGCCATTTGGCTGATAGCTGAACTATTCTTTTAATCAGCTTACATTTGTTTTAATGACAGAAAAATGGTTAAATCGGCAAAAAAATTGCATATAATAAAATTTTCTGTGATTTTTGTATTGGTTTTATTAGTTTAATCAACAGCGATTTACACAGTGGTCTTACTAAAAGAGTCACATATAGTTTTCATATAGAGTTCTCATTTAGAATTAATAAATGAAATGTGTTACTAAATAGTTTTAGGTTTGTTATTCATAATTCTCATTATTATTTCACTTTCATGCCACCTCTAAAAATATGAAAAGTCTGTGTATTGTTTTCATTTTATTTTTAAAATATGTTTTTACATTTTTATCATAATATAATATTCTCAACTTTTAGCAATGGAATTGCATTTCTTTCTTTCTTTCTTTCAAACATTTCTTGCTCAAAAGTAGTAAAAATCATTAACTGGAACCGGATTTGTTACATTAATGATGATTACCGTTCCTAGTTAGTAAGTCTCCAGGGTACACTAGCATCCCAAGCAGAAAATCAGCATCCAGAACACAACATATGCTCTTCTTCTTAGCTGTGTGCAACTAACAAACACGCTCACACGAAAACACAGGCAGTGCGAACATAAAACACACGGCCATGACTGAAAACAATCTCATCTTTATTATCTTCCCTTCTGTCGTTTACCATGTGCTATTAAGCAAACAAAAAGCTATGCGTTGTGAAATGTGCGATGTTTACATCTGCCCACATGCGTGATTCAGTAACATAAAACAAAGCTCTATTTTACAGCCTCCGTATTTGGCTGAGGCGTAATTTGTGTGGTTTTGTGCCATGTTTACATGTCCAGCATGCATCATTTGTCAGGAAAATGTCGAAAGCTGAGAGGCAGTAAATCTGTTCTTGTGTGAAAGAATCATGGCTTCAGGACACGGGCTAAACACCTGTCTAAGGGGTTTCTTTTTTTTCCCCACCTTCTCTCGTGAGCTGTTACGAAGCTGTCAAGCGGTACTGCCACTGTCAATGAGGACTGTAAAGAGGACCAGCGCCTCTCTCCTTCTCTCAGCTGAGAAAATCCCCCCTGTACGCCAGCCCTCTTGGAGGATGCAGAAGGAAATCCCTGCCATTTTCCCCACACCAGAAACCTCCCTCTGTGAGAGCTTAGCTCGGTTCCAATCCCACTAAGCAACAGCGTTTGTCTAACAGTGATGGCTCAGGCTTGAATTCAGATGGGATGTGTGGGAGACCTCAATGCGATCGAAAAACGTAGCTACTCAAGTGGCAGTTTTCTATTGGAATATATAATTTGTTGTGTTTTATGAGTCATGAGTACAGATGACACATTGGGAATGTGTTGATTGTTGATTATGGGGCAGATTCACTGTAAAATTGTATCAAAGGTTGTATCTTTGCTGGCAGGTGGTGCAAATTGCAAATAGCAAATAGCTTTGGATAAAAAATGTCTTGTGAATGAATAGATGTAACGCAAATGTAGATAACACCCCTTTTTATTTGAGCATATGCAGTCACACACACACACACATACACACACTACTTGAAGACAATTACATATAATTAAAACTCTATACAGACAAAAACAATATATTCTTAAATCACAATTACAGCATATAACACTATGAACACTTGTTTATGCATTTTTTTTAACTAATTGTAACTTTAGCTAGATTAGAGTATTTGTTAATTTATTCATTTTGTTTTTACTTGATGATCTTACAAGTGCTTATAAAGGTTTATAATTCAATAAAAAAATATTTATTAGATGACACAGTAAATTAAATGCTTAATTGGTGTTATATCAGTCTATTTTATTTTTAGAATTTTATTTGGAATGTAACAGTTCCAGTGCATATATTTGCAAAGAATGTCTTTGAGAAGTCTCTTACGGCTGTATATATTTGAAGACAAATAGATTAGATTTGTGAAATATTCTAAAAATGTCAAATAACTCTATGTCTATCTATTTCTTCTTCTGTCTTTTATTTCCTACTCAAAAAAAAAAACAAAAAAACATGAATCATTATCAAAAATAAATATAAAAAGCCAAAAGAACAGCAGCATTTGAAATGAATTTTCTGGCACTTTTCATTACTTGAACGCATTCTTGCTGAATAAAAGCATTTAATTCTTTCAAAAGAAATCTTACTGACCCCAGCCTCTTAAACTGTAATGTATAACTGTTTATAATTTATATGTTACATGCAGATAATATATAATACAACTTCCAAGCAAGAAACTTCAGATCTGTCTTTTACAGCTATTTTTCATCAGACAACTAAATTAATTGAATACAATAGTGAGTACCGTTTTCTCAAGGGTTCTAGAAAGTCTTTTTACCTTTACTCGGCTTCTTTTTCACCCCCAGAGTGTTACTTTCCCAACCTAATAGGAAGCTTTTCTGATAAAGGGTCTATTGACAGACACCAGTTAAAAGTGTTAGTTCCCATGGTGATTTTACAGATGCACGTTTAGGTTGGCATTGTATTCCACAGCCTTGAAGGATGCCTTTCAGGTAGACTGCTCCTCTCTATATAGTTCAGAGAATTTTTCTCTTTGTTTATCTTTTTCTTTCATGCCTTCAGATTCAAACAGTTTTTGTAGCTGTAGCTCACTAGTACCAGGGCGTTTAAGATGGTCAGCCAGTCAGTCTTTTAGGTCATCTGCGCATGTAGATGGGTTTTTAACATTAACTACTATTTATTTTTTGCAGCAGTGCTTTAAAGAGGATTAATTTTGGAGAGGGTTTTAGTGTGCTGTCAAAATGGTAAACTTTTTTTTTGAGAAGCTGCAGTTCTTTTACAGCCATCAAAACACAGTTCGTGCAACAAATACAACGCACCCAATTATAAACAAGAAAATTACAGACTACAAATTGCCTGCTGCGAGTAATATTATGCAAGATCCACAGGTCTTGCTTTTTATGAGAACCGTTATCGCAGTGTTTGCCAACCATTCTTACTTTTTTGACCTATTTCAACTCTTGAGCTGCGTCCAAAATCACATGCTGTCTAATAGGTGCTACATTTAATTTGAAACTTACTTCATGGCTGTTAAAAAAAGTATATGTTTATTATGAATATGCGTAGTATGAATAAAATCTGGTCAAACTACTGTACAGTCAACCATTTTTTCAACGTCACATGTCTTGAGGCCCATTCACACCAAGCACGATAACTATAAAGATGACTATGAAGATAACGGTATTAGCGCACTTGCGTATACCGCATTAAATTCTTGATTACCCTTGCGTATGCCACTTTAAATTCTCTGGTTCATGATAGCAGGATGGATTCTGATTCGCTGTGAATGTTTGTGTCATTCATCAGCTGAAAAAAATATATTTCTGAAAATTAATCGAGTGATATTATTTCTCTGTGCCTTTACCATTATCATTGTGGTGTGTACTCTGCTATTCTTTAATATTAAAAATTACTTGTATTAATTATATCTTTATCGTTAACTTTTTAGTCATCGTGCTAGGTGTGAACCTAACTCTAACCCTAACTGCAGCAGCTCATTTGCATTTAAAGAGACTCGCACTAAAAAAGCACATTTTAAATATTTAAAAATTATGAAATAATAAATGTCCTGTGGTGTATTTTGAGCTGAAACTTCACAGACATATTCTTGGGGCACCTGAGACTTACATTACAGATTGTAAAAAAGGGACAAAATAGGGCCCTTATAAACGGACAGTTCACCAATGATGTTTCAAACTGTTTGAGTTTCTTTCTATGGGACACAAAAGATGGTAGTTTGAGAGTTTTTTGATCTATACAATAAAAATCTGTGGTGTCCAAAGCAACACTGTCTTTCATTGTATAAGAACAAAAACAGCTGAAAAGCTCTTCAAGATTTCTTTTGTCGAAAGAAGGTCATACAAGTTTAAAAACGAATAAACAATGGCAAAAATTCAATCATTTTTGGATGAAATATGTAGATTTAGCACAGCCCCACTCGCTAGGGTAGATAAAAGGCATGGGTATGTGGGCACAGCAGATGCCCTGTTAAGTGCAGGGAGGGAGGCACGGAGCTATAGCCCCAGCATCAATTTTCATTTTCGTCTCCTCAAAAACGCCCAGAGATGCTGAGAGCCACTCAAGCGTCCAGATCTCCCACAGACAGAAGATGAACTAGCAGGCCCTTTTAATTTTAATCCGGAGAAGATGGAGAGTTGAGCCTTGCCCTCTCTCTTGCTCAGCCTCTGGCACCCGTGACAGTAAGAAGATCATTGTTCTCTTCTCTCCTTGCCTCCCTCTGAAGTTCTCCTAAAACCCTTCATCTCTCCACCTCAATCAGTTCTCTGTGTTTATAACAATGACTCGTAATTTAAGCGACTTCACACGGTGTGTAATCAAACCGACTCTTTTCGTAAGGGTTGATTGTGTCTCAAGTGGTATAGACACACACACACACATATAGCTGATAAACAATATGGCTAATGAAAAGACCATAAGGACCCGGATTCCGTGACAAGGAAACAAAGCCTCGTGAATGAATATGCCAGCTTTCTAATTACAGACAATTGACATTTGCGAGTCCTCTGGGGTATCGATGCCAGGCTGACAGTAGCAAATGCCAGCGCGGAGAACTCCTCCATTACAAAAGATATTCGCTTCAATGTTTGTCGAGAGTCTAATCAAACAAATTTATATTCATAGCTGGTGACCTAAGTAAGTTGATTCGCAGAATTTATGTACACACAAGGGAACGAGTCATTTATATTGCCGTGTTCGTAGAATCAAGGACATTTATAAACCTCTGCTGTCTTTCAGTCGTTTGTGTCAGGGATTATTAATGCGTATTATGGGGAAATTTAGCTGTAAATTATCCTGAATGTCTCCCACAGCGATGGTGGATTCAAGACACATCACCTGTGTGGATTGTCGTTTGCGTGAACGTTTGTTCATTGGCAGTTTTGGTTATGAAGATGTGCATGAGGGACATCAGTTATGAGAAAAGGCCTGAGAAGATTTTTTAAGTAATGCAAAGTGATGCAGAATGAAATGGATGGATTTGTTTTTAAAACTTCATGAAAAATTGCTTATATGTGAGAGCAAGACACCGCTTGTGCATTGCCTATTTACTTTTGAGTTACTACTGAGTTACTTTAGTAAAGCACATCTTTCACTTGATCTGTCACTTCATATTGTGGTGGAAGTGACTCTAAAACAGTCATATATTACTGGATTTTAAAATAAATGGATTTTAAAATATGTTTTTTTTTTTTAAATTATGTTAAAGCTAAATACATATAATCATCCTGATATACTAATCAGGTGCTCAAAAAAAACATTATTTTTTTGAAACAATAATGCTTTTTCATTTGGAAAGTTTAAAAAATGTTTGTTAAAAATTTTAAATATCGTTGTAGACGTATAATCAGTTAATTGCATGTATGCGATATATATATATATATATATATATATATATATATATATGTGTGTGTGTTATTTACCTTTTACTTTTGAAAAACGTTTTTACACCTCACGTTTTTAGATTGCTTGATTGCACATAAACAGATTGCTTTAATTGCATGTCAGTATCAGGGAAAAATAGAAACTACAGCCACGTTCATTCCATTTATCTACAGTGCTGTATATTGGATATGCATTTTTTGCATCAATTGCATGTATATACAATGTTTTTTCTTTAGAAAATGTATTTGTAGCAACAACATTGAATTAGTGAGAAAAGCTAGCATCCCCACTGAGACGAACACATGCATCTTTTAGTGTGAACAAGGCTTAGGGCGCAATCCAAATCAGACATTCCTTTCAGACTTGTCTATTTTTGGCCTTGTGATCATGTAGAGTTGACAGGAAATACTGTAATGTGGAGAAGTGAGGCATGATTGGCAAATGACACGGGCCGGTCTCAAACTTGTCACCTCTAGCGTCTTGCAGAATGTGCTGCACACTGCCAGGCAACAGCTATGACATTTTAACCACAGAAAATTGCAGGAGGACTTGCTGCCACAGCCATTTTTACAATATATCGCTTTTCATGGAGACGTACAGGTTAGCCAAAGCAGCTAAAACCACCACAGAGCGTACAAGGCATTAAAACCCATTCGACTTGACCACCTTTATAGAGGTCACCGTGAAAATTCACCATTCTGTTCCCTCCGCAATACCCAACACCCTTTTACGATGCTTTCCAGATGTCCAACACTGACGCCACACGGTCCTAACGATCTGTTCATTCATTAATTAACTCAAGCAGTCCTCAATATGCAAACATTTTTTAATGTCTACGCTATAAAATAGCGTGATAAAACGCTAATTTAGTCAACTGGGCCCCCTATATGAGAAATCTCAAAAGACCTGCAAATCTGACTACTTGCCTGGAAAAAAAGCTACGATTATGACCTCATTAATAAGCATTAAAGACGAGCGATGTAAGCGTGAGATGTGTGTCTCTGTGGACGTGTGGGATGCGGCTTAGCTGAGCTTAATGTATTTGAAAATTACCCTTCGGCCCCTACCAGAATACTCCTTCCTGCTAGTATTGAATTATGCTAAGTCATTGTGGCTAATTACTGCCTTCCTGGTTTCTGTACTTTTTTTCTCAATACGGAGTGCTATGTACTGGTCATCTGCACAGTGCAAGGGATGTTAATTAACAATGTTCTGCTAATATCCTCATTGGCTCTATCAGATGATGCTAGCCAGCCTGGGGTTGATCTTTGACTCTCTTGACTTTGATTGAGTTGAAGTCTTTGGATTTTGTCTCAAGACAACGACCATTATAGATCGTGTTTACCAGCCATTTGGCTAATGGCTTCTTTATCCTCTAGCGTAGCGGAGGCTTGTTATGAACAGGATGCTCTTGTTGAAAAGAGTGAATGAGCCTTAAGAAGACTTGCTTTTCTGCTAAGGTCCATTAGCAGGCCTTAACTGGAATTTTTGTTGTTTACACCATGTACACAAAAACAGTACATGCTAAATGGACACTGTAATGCATGCCGCGATGTGTATTCCTGAGTATCGCTGGTCTCCTCTCTCACTTTTTAGTCATTTATTGCTGGTGTCTGGCTTCGGCACTTCCTTTTTCCTCTGGGTCCTGCTCGCTTGTTTCGATTATTGTTTAATTCCAATGTTATGAGCTGAATGTAATGTTACGGTGTCAACCGGTCAGAAATTAATAGCTTGTTGCGTGACACTGGGAGAGCGGTAAAATTCACCATCAATTCAGCAGGCTGTCCCCAAGTTTAATTACCGTTGGAATGCTGACCGGGATTTTCATTATAGCAGGTTGAAGAAGGGTCAAAGTAGATTTGCAAACGTTCACTTCCCTCCCCCGGCAACATTTTATCAGGTGCTTGAAATGCTGGAATAATTATATATCAAGCTGAATAAATAATTGATTCTATAATAGCCCCTTTCTTGTCCTCTTGTGAGACCCGACCTGAATTTTCTACCTCCCTCGCTCTGGGCTCACCTGCTTTAATTCAATTCGGTTTATTGGGATGGTGCTCACAGGCAGATAGGTGAACCGACTGCAGGGTGATGCTAGGAAATGTAAAAGTTCTTACATTATATATATACATAAATTGATTTATCAAATTTACATGATATGTGTGTATATTGTGTATATTTATTATACAAACATACAGAGGCATGTATATATTTAAGAAAAAATGTTGTTTATATGTTAAATATATTTATGTATGATATAAAATATTAGAATATGAATATATAAATGTATATACACACACACGTAAATATATGCTGTGTGTGTGTATTTATAAATAATAAATATACACTGTATGTAAACAAACTTATTTTAGATGCGATTAATCACGATTAATTATCGAAGGAGCTGTAATGAATCCAAAAATGCATGTATTTAAGAAAAATGTCATTTATATATATTATATTATATATATATATATATATATATATATATATATATATATATATATATATATATATATATATATATAATTGTATTATTGTATTTACAAATATAAATATATACATGTAAACAGATGTACATATTTTTAAATATATATTGTATGTGTGTGTATTGTATATACTTAATAAATATAAACTAAACATACATATATGTAAAAAATATTTATTTTTGATTCATTGAAATGCAATTAGTTGTTTGACAACACAGTTATTATATCTAATTTTGCTTATTTATGCTATTTTTACATATGAAACATTGTTATTTATTTGTTAATTTACTTGCGTTGCATTTGCTATGGTTTCCTTTTTGCATAATTGCTGCTTTTTAACTTATGTGGGGCACTTTGAGTGAGTAAAGCATAAATTTTACTGCTGTTGCTACAAATTATTACTATATTATTTTTTTAAAGTATTTAGAAGGTTTTAATGACCAAAAAGTTTCACTAAAACTGTAAAAGCATCCATCTGGCCACACGACTGTCAGTAGTTGCATTTCTTAATGGTAAATGCGAGGTGAATTTTAGTGTGCGTATGCCTTTATATCTTGTGTTTTGTTGGCTGTGTGTGAGGCAGAGCTTTCTAGTGCAGGGAAGCGGATGCAAGAGAAAAGTCCACATTGAATTAGCTTCCATCACGGAGCTCTAATGCTGTATAATGGCTGCAGACATCTCATGGGTAATAGCTCAGGGATTACGGAGAAGGCATATTGCTCTTAGTGACACCACTAACCTTATTAGAGAGAGAGGGAGTGAGAACGAGAGAGTTCGATGTGAATTTGCAGTGACTAGAGCCTGAAGAGATGTATTATTATAATAGAAAGTACCTGATCCAAATTACAGTTATTTACTGTATCTTGTATACATGATGACAGCCACATGTTTTTCTCAGTCTGTGACATTTCACTCATGAAACGCTAGAATAAATATTTACCTAATGAATCAGGCTTTTATTAGTACATTGAGGTGCCTTGCAGCTGCCGTAGCCTTAATGAAATCCTTTTTGCATACATTTTATTCATTTACAGTAGAATGGGAATATTAGACTGCAGTGTATCTGACCTCTTAGTCCATACATCTGCAGCACACATTTATTTACCTCTATTGAGCTTGAGGTAGGTGTCTTTGTATGGATAACACAGCTAGATAGTAAAATCGACTATTTTTCCGCGTCTGTTCAAATAGCCACTTTCAAGGGAGAAAACAAGCTCCGATGTTTGCAGTGGTCGTAATTTTTTTTTTTTTTTTTTTAAGTGGGGTTTCTTTTGAAATTCATTGGCACATATAGCACATAGTCCATGTAAGCGCGTCTCAGTTAAGTACAGAGTGAGGGGAAGAGATAAATGGCACAAACTCATTGAAAGCAAGATTGTAGTCTTTGAAAATGACATTGGCAGCTGGTTTAATCGTCTGGCCATCTGAATGGGACGATTGTTCCCTGCCTGGGATTACTTATGGGTTATGAGGACACTACAAGGTTTTCAGGAAGACTTTTTTCTCCGACTTGGCTGTGTAGAATGTCGTCCACAAGTGTGAAACAGTTTAATTTACTTCTTTGTTAATTGCTTTGGTGGATCGCGAACTGAGCCACGCGAGGGGTTACTGAATAGCCAGTACTAATCTAAAACTCCATTAACTCATGCCGGGGGAGGATTTCTGATTACACAAGGGACAAAACAAGTAAAGTAAACTTTTTTTTATTTTCTGTTAATGTATTGCTTTTCATCAGCCACTGCTTTTTTTGTTTTTCCAACACTTCCACCGTATACCGGAAATTATAAAAAAATATTTTTCATTCTCTAAGGATCGAGTGCTGATTTGCAAAAGGTGTTCTGGGTAACTGTTAAATTAAAAGAGCCCAGCCCTAAGCCCTCATTCAGTGTGAGAAGCTGATGATCCTGTAGTTAAAAAAAAAGAAACCTTGAAACCGTTAAGACGAAACCAAAAAGAAACACAAAAATAAATATATCAGATTAAATAGACTTCACTTTTGGAATGAGGCAAAATACAAAACAGTTTTTTTCTTCAGGTGCTGATTAAAAATAATCTTCATTAGTGTTTTGTTTAAAATCGTGGTTTTTAATTAACCTTATAAATCCCTATAGTTCTTTTACCTTATCAGACATGGCATTATTGAGGGTTTGGTGAGGCAATAGCGTGTAGATTTTTGCAAGAATTGTAAACACTGCTTAGGTACAAGCTGTTTAATGCACAAAGACTCTTGCAGGGATGTTTTCCTGGGTAGAAGATTGCATTTGTGTCATCCATTGATTAGCATCTTGTTTTGGTATCTCTTGTTATACAGCCACGGAAAAAAATAAAAAATGAACGCAGGGAACAACAGAGCACGCCAGGACCAGATAAATGAGGGTGTTTCCCTGGATACGTGTTGTAGGAGACAGGGATGCTGCCAAATGGGAAATTGGGCATACAGCTCATGCTTATTGGACTTGTATTGATCGCCATTATTAGCCATTCTTTGCATGAAAACTCTAAAAACTCTAACTGTTTTTATTCTTATTTAGGAGATGTTTGCTGAAAACTTGACTTCTAGTTCAGAATTTTAAATCTCTTTTTCTCTTTCTTTTCTCTCTCCTTTGTAGTGAATAAGCACAAACCATGGATCGAGACATCCTACCATGGTGTCATCACCGAAAACATGGACACGGTACTGCTTGACCCTCCTCTGGTCGCATTGGACAAAGACGCTCCTGTCCCTTATGCAGGTATATAACTTTACTAACTTATTACACATTGCTCTGGAATACTCAATTGTGATTGGTCAGTCGTGGTATTCAGACATATGAGGCCATTGTCCCTGAAAACCAGAGCCTTGCACTGTGCTTGTTTTATGTCTCTCGTGTCCATTTTTCTTTCTCACAATCAAATAATTTTATCTAGGATCTGTGTTTCCATACAACATTTCCATTTATGTATTGATGTAACAATAACCTTGCTTTGGGGCTGAACAATTGTTTTATTGATTTATACATTTTCCAGATTGAAATTGGGCTATATAATAATTGTACTATTATTTGTATACTATTATTCCATATTATATAGCCATAATGTATATTCAATGCACTATATCCCAAATAATAGTATACAAATAATAGTACAATTTTATTTATATTTATATATATATATAAAATATACATACTGTATATATGTGTGTGTGTGTGTGTGAAGAGTTTATAAATCCATTTTGCTTTTCTGTTTCAAATTGGGAACTTTAGATTATAATAACATAAAAAAAAAAAAATTCTGATTTTTTTCCCCCAAATGCAGTAAATCCATTAGCCTACACCTTTTTAATTGTAGGATTTCAGCATGTCATCTTGTTAATGCTTTAAATTAATCACAGCAATAAAATACAACTTCACCATAAACAGAACAATAATATATATGACAATATTATTTGTAATGAAATGACAGCTTTTTTGTGTAATTATGATCTATTCCATCTAGTCTATTCCAGTGAAACACACAAGCTTGCTCTAGAACATCCAGGATTATTCTGAAATTTATAGCACCGGATGAGCAACAATGACTTGGTTCTTCAGTGTAGTGTTTTTTTTTATTCCTTTGTGTGTAAGTGAGGGTGGTTGAGTGTGAGATTTTATGTGTATTGCGGCGTAGTGATCATATAAAAGAGATTTAGTCAATGCCTTCCGCAGTGTTATGGAGATAGATCCACCTGACCTTCCTGTTATTTCCAAGTGTGCTTCCTACCTCTATCTCCATTGTTGTGGTGACACACAGCCCTTGTATAAGTGGATCTTGTCGCCCTTTCCATGGCCGAACGTTCAATAAACCATTCGGCCTTGAAAACGACTTCGTACATTTAGCGTTTTTGCTTTCGAAGAGAAGGAGTCAACACTTAGGCGTCAATCACCTCTCGGAGACAATGAATGACAGCACAGCTTTATGACTTGCGTGCTGTTTATGTAAGACAGATTCCGACTCACTGGTTTTCAAGTGCAAGTTGTTCAGATGAGGTGGCAGGATGTGTGGAGGGTGGTGGCTTGACAGATGCAAAGTAATTAAATAAAGTGATTTTTTTATTTTTTTTACACAAAGAGAAATGTGTGGAAGCATTGTGACAGGTAACTCTCTACAGCTCATTAAATGACAATGGCTAGAATTAATCTCCTTTCTGACAGCCTTGGAAAAAAGCACTTTACTGGCTTTTATATATTTATTTTTTGCAGCTTGCACTTAAAAAGCACGCTGTGTATGGTGCAGCTGATAAAGATTTGTTGTTCATACCTTGGGGAATCTTTTAGCTGACAGCATACATTTCTTCCAGCATCACCACTGACTACTGGTGTTGACTTTGCAGTACGTTACTTAAGTGTGTAAGTTATACTTTAAAGTAGAATTTTTCTAAATGCCTATTACTGATTTTGTTGTGACTGAATGATTGATGACCTTAAATTGAATAAAATGCCAGAACTCAAATATGAAAGGACAGACTTTTATGTAATTCACACACCTTCAAATTTCAAATGAAAGTGTATTAAATGACACTCAAATATATTTTACAGTTATTGCAATAAATTTTCTCTTCTTGCTACAAACATACAAAATGCTCATATACGATGATCTCCTATAGTGAAACTGGACCTAGCACAAAAAAACGAGACATGGCTTATAAGGATTATTTTACATGCATGCCACCATATTGACATCTGAAGGTAAGTCTTTGACAATGGTTTATTTTCTCAACCACAATAAGACGACAGAAAGTTCAAAAGAAATAGAAATCTTTTGTAACATTGTCTTAACTGTCACTTTTGATTCCTATCTTTCAAAATAATGAGAAAAAAAGCTACAGTTCAGGATCACTTTTTCTTTTCCTTTTTTTTTTCTTTGAGTCGAGGGAACTTGCTATTCTGATTTATCAATGACATATTAATGGTGGATGGCAGCTGTTGTTAAAACGTCACTGGAAATGAGTGCTGCGCTCTGATTGGCTGACAGGTGATATTTCACTGCCTTTTCACCGGTAGCCAATGGATACAAACGCAAGATTGCTGCCAGGGAGACTCAGAGAAATACGGGCCCTCCGTCTCAATCCGTCATTCCCCCTAACACTCCTCTCTCCCATTCTTTCTGTCTTTCTTTCTCCGTCCCACTCTCCTCTTCCATGTCAGGCCGTGAGTTATGCGCAGGAGGCTTTGTCATCAATCCTGTTTTCGTCTGTTTAGAGAAAGGAATGCAGGCTTCCTTCTGGCACCGCATTAATTGGGGTGTGGGAACACGACCAGGATTGTTAAGTGCTTCGCCTCGTTCTCCTTCGTCTTTTTCTCCTGCCTCTCTGCTCTGTCGCCCATGTATCAGCTTGCTTTGATGTAAAATAACGATGATGAGCCTCAAGTCGATGATATATGCTGAGGCAGGGATCCTGAAGATGAATTGTTATTTCTGGGAACAAGACTTTCCCCTGTAGAGCAGATAGCGTAGGTCTTGTAGTATGCATGGAGCATTCTCAATCAAATTACCGTGAAGGATGAGCCGGAGTAAGTAGAGGAAGGCAAAAAAAGAAACGGCAGCTTCATTTGCTAATTCTTTATCTCGGTTGCAGCTTCACCAGCCTCTTTCCCATTAATCTCTTCTCTCAGATGATGTACAATGCCGTATTGTTCCGCTAAACTTTGCCTTCCTTGCACCAGATTAGCTAACAAAACCCAAGCTAGGAAGCGGTCCAGGAAACTATGGATGGATTGCAAAACCACACATGAGTGAGAATAGGAGGATGTAGTGAAAGAGAATCGCAGCGCCTGCAGTTCGGATACTTTGCAATTGTATTGTGTTCCTTTTATAGAAGGACAACCTGCTGCTACGAATTCAAAGAGGAAAATGGCTTTTTTTGGTGGAACACTTAGCATATTTTGTAATTGTGTTTGGTTTATTCTGTCTAAAAACAATCGGATACCCTAGTGGGTTTTCCTATCAAATTATTATAAATAATGCCTCTCTTCTGCGTTCGAAACTGTGAAAGGAATTCGGCAGTATTTTGATCTTGTTAGTGGATGAAGAGAGTGTTGATTATGTGCCGGTCACAATCCTCTTCACTAAGGTGTGACAGGCTGTCATTTAAAATTAGGGTGTACATGATGAAAAAAAATAAAAATAAAATTCACACATGTATTTTCAGCTTGGCCTGTTTTCCACAAGGTCACTTGCTTTATGTGAAAGAGAGCTGATTGGAAGGTCGTGCATATCATAGTTCTGGAGATTTGTAATAAGCGTGGTATGTTATTATACATACAACAAAGTTTATAGAAGTCCAAAGAAATAAATTGCAGACAAATAAATGTAAATTTACTTAGTTCTGATCTACAGTACTACGCTCATTCATAGGTAAATAAATAACAATAGAATATGATTAGTTTTTTATGTGTGCTTTCTAAATGATAATTAGTAATTAGTTTCTGTGCTTCGTGTTAATTAATCTGAGATATAGATGCTTAGAAGGCGCTTAATAAAGCAGATTAGGGGGTGGTTTAAACAAGCAGTCTGAGGGGGCCGGGGGAAAGGAAGGCGAGCAGAGGAACGTTTAAAAGAGATGCGTTTTATATAAATAACCTTGTCGAGTGATCGTATAACTGTCCTCATATTTGCAGTAATAGTAATTCATCTGATGTTTTGCAGATCTCATTTGTTTTTATTTGAAAGTGTTTGGTTACCTTTTTTCACAAAGATGGCTGAATTGTCCAGATAATGTAAACGTAGTAACTTGACCATCTTCATTTTGTACCATGAAATGGGTCATTTCAACCCTCTTCACTCCAGGGTCAGCTGTGGAAGAAAAGTCTGAGAATTATGGAGTTGTGTTATGTTTTGTGTGAATGAGAGTGTGTCACCTACATGAACGGAATGAACAATGTGCCCTATCTTTGTCCTCCTTGGAATTACATTCAGTGATCCCTGAGGGTCGAGAACCATACCTTAGGAACTATTTTACTAACTTAAGATTCTCTTACTCGTATAGTTTCGTCATAGTTTATGCACTTGGGAAACTATTTCTGAACTTTTAACTGGAAAAATCACATTCAGGCTTTCTGTAGACACTAATCAGTTTAGGAAGTCTTGTATTTTATTTCAGCAATGCTGTATATGCATTTTCATGTTTCACATTTTTTCCTTAAGGAACTAAACCCGAAGCGGCTGAGCCAAGCATTGCTGTTTTGTCCCATGTTGTTTTGAGAATGCTGAAAATGCAGTGTGTGTTATGAGCGTGAACTGTGTTTTGCATGCATGCTGTGGCCCAATGGGATGCATCCAGTAGATGTCCCCAGATGATTTTCAAAAAATTCACAAGCAACCTCTATTCTATCCCATGTTTCAGCATTATATATTGAGGAAAAGAAACCATGAGAATCATGCGAATGAGTGATAATTGAAAGAAAGAAAGCTTTGAGAATCCATCCATACGGCTGGTGAGGTGACCCGTTCAATTTCGCAGCCAAAATCTCTCATTTTTGAAGAATGTTTGTGTTTGAAAACTGAGAAGTGTTACCAGGAACTGAAGGTGAAAGCCAAATTAGAATTCTGAGAACGTGTTGGATCCTCGGGGAGCATCCCATTGCCAATCCTCTCTTCTTTTTTTCCATGCTTTCTCTTTCTGAAGTGTAGTTTACAGCATATATCTCTTGCATGGTGTACCACCTTTGCCTCTGAGATATATTTTGATACAAATATATATGTTTTTTCAATCAGCCTTGGGTCTTTGTTTATGCTACCTACGCGGAATTTAAGAAGCAGACCTACCCTGCAGTAGCTGCCTTTCTCAAAGCTGTGACTGACGATATGCTTATCAATTCTATTATAAAAAAAGAAACTATTTTACATGCTAATTAAATGGTTAAGTACGAAAATATTCCTGTGAGGTCTCTTAATTCATTACGGAGGTTCATATGCCACACTCTTGAAGTATTATCTTTGACTTGCACCTGAGAGGATTGAAATAAATGCTTCAAAAGGTAATTGGTGATTATAACGACACACGCTTATAATACTGAATATTTCGACTTGCGATTTTAGCTAAATGCAAGATTTGACAGCATTTTCTGATTAGTGAAGATGGTGCCTAAAAGCTCTCCTAACTCGAAAATGCCTACCACCGTGGCCTTAGCGCTGATTAAAATGACACTTCCACCTCCTTAAGTGACTGGGAATTCAGCCAGACATCATTTGCAAGCATAATTTAATAACATCGTAAGGTGTGCGGATGAGAAGGAACTAAACCATTGCTGGTTTGAGGTCTCTTTAGAGATCTCCCAGCTCTGTTTAATTAGCTCCTGACTGATGGCGTGATTGTAAAGAACCTGGCGTTACATTTCATTTAGTGGTTTTTATGGTTTAATATTGTGCATTTTCATTTTGTTCCCTGAAGTTGCCACTGAAATGCATAACTTGTTGTTTGGCTGACCTGTTACTTTCGTAGAATTCATCTCACAGGAGGGTTCCTCACAGGAGCTCTTAGATGCACATTAGCAGCATACTTATTATGATGCCTGATGCATTTGAAATAACAAAGGAGGTCTATAGTACCTGGAGAAAGCAATTCGTTAGAATTCCCTTTCATCGCAATGGCAGTTGCTCAGCTGGTGCAGGCCTCCCCGTAATTATGCGACCTGCTTGCAGCCATCTGTGCTTATGAGCACACTATTTTTGACCACAAAACTTTTCGAGCCGATCACCATATAGATTTTTTTCCCCTTGCATATTTTTGCTACTTGCCATCTCTTATTTGATGTTATTATATATTTTTCAACACACTTGTTTTGGTGGCTTGTAATTAAGTAACAGATTGCACATGTGTCCCTGGATACAGTTAGATAAAAAAAAATAAAAAATCATCTGAGGTAAAGATCTGTGATGCATCTATCACTTAACGGGCTATAGAGGAGAAAGAACTGTGTGTATGTAATGTAATTAAGTAGTTATATCATTATTAATCAGACACTTTGGAAGACCATTTGAATGTGGTCAAGGAATACAAGAAGGGTCAAAGGTTCTCACAGTTTTAGCAACACAGAAATGTGTTTGTTTGTAGAAAATAAATTTGAAACGTTACAGTCATGACATTTACTGCACTTTTTTCCTGCCAGTTTCCTGTCTGCAGCAGTTGGTCAAACTAAAATCACTTAGCTGTGTAAGTACTTAGAAATTAAGAAGGTGTCATTTGTTAACATTAGTCAATGTATTAACTAACATGAACAAACAATGAACAATTTTTGTTAAAGTTAATGAAAATATAGAGAAACAGTGCACAAGTCATATAGACTATAGTTTCTGACTTTTATAGTGTGCTTTCAGCCCGTTTGGAGCTTGGCAATAAAAATCAACACCAATTTTTGTTGCTGGAAAAAGAGCAACTCTTACTGAGAACTCATTTTGTGTTTCACAGAAGAGGAAAGTAACACGAGGAGAGAATGATGTGAAAGTAAGTAATGATGTTCCTTTAATTAAAAATTTTACTTGTAATTCCATTTCTGAGGACAGATTCAATCGTATATCACACAAGGAGCGATAACCTCCCCGATAATTGAATAACACTGATTTCTGCAGATTTTTAGCAACTCATACTTTGAGTAAAACTTTGAATTACCAATCCATACTCTGCGGACACTATGGAAATCTGTATTGGCTCTTCACCCTCCTTGCTCCTTCGCTAAAAGTGCCTGGTGCCAAGTTCTGTGATGAGAAAACTAATTTTCCTCCAGTGAAAAATGATTTCCCTAGCACAGGGAAAGATTTGAATGGAGGGGGTTACTTGGAGAGCAAGTGTTAGGCGTTGATCAAACCTCTCCGGTTCTGGCTCCACGTCTGGTTGCGATTGAAGGTACCGCCGAACGAGAAAAATCTCCTTTTTTTCCATTGCTCTCTTTTCTTTTGTGCTTCATTTAATCTTTTTGTACTTTCTCTTTCTGTGAAGTGAGATAGGTCTGGACATAAAGGAAGGTAGTGCACATCAAAGCCTGTTGTCTTCAGGGGCCACTAAGATCCAGATACTGATCCGTTCTCATGTGAGAGTGAGAGTCGATGAGTACAGCATCTTTCCACTTCCTTTCTTGTCTCGGGCTCTTTTGAGATGATTTGGCCTGAAAGCAGCAGAGATGAGGAAAGGAATGAGACAGCGGACTGGAGAGGGTCACTAGGGCTTTTTTGATTGTTGGCAAAAATGAAGGAATGATTTGGGTTTGCTGTTCAGGCAGTGAGATTACACAGAGCAGGAACTGAAAGTAAGAGAGCGCATTCCCTTTGGCTCTCGGAGAGCACTTTGTCAAACTTTTAAGTACTTAAGGCAAACTCCTCTCTGAGGGGGGAATTCACTAAACAGCTGCGCCAATTTTGCAAGCTGTATTTCCGTTCAAATGTTATTCACTAACTACCCACAATCCAATTTAACCAGACGCTGCACATCTGCACCGTTGTAGAGCTCTGTTATGTGTGTTTAAAGGAAGTCGTTGTTGCTCTTTTCAGCTATTACTTCATGTGGAAACCAAGCTTGTTGTAGAGTAATGCATTCCTGAGTCAACATGTTTTATTGGTCCTGTAAAAAAAAAAAATCTTATCCAAACCCCAAACGCAAGCTAACTCTGGATCTACATTAGAGCTTCGAGCAGAAACAAGAACAAATTTGGTGGTATGGATAGGTTTAAGGTGTAAGAAATGGATCGACAGTTTAATGATATGTTACTACAGAAATTAATTACATATGTGATTTTACTATAAGTACAATGTAAAATAAAGCAAGTACATAATAAATGCTTTGTATTAAATTATCAATTTAAAATAATATAAACTGGGACCCTAACTCTTAAGCCAGAGATACTCAAAATTAGATTGATTAACAGAAATGTTGTTTCAATATTTAAATGACATGTTTGTACCCTGTTCTCAAAGTTTATGATTGCTAGTTACTGTTTGGTAATGGTTTAGTTGGCAAAGCAACAATGCTGTTTTTAACAAAATGTTTATAAAATGTTGACACTCATAAAATGTTTATAAAATGTTAGAGAAGGCTATAATATGTTTGTTTTTTTCTCCTAGCACTTTGAGCATCCTCAGAAACCAAGCACTCAGAATTGGCTTGCAAAAGCACATTTGCAGTTTGCATTTAGCACAGATTTATTTTATTTTTTTGGCAGTGTTAATGTATTTATGCTGATTTGCATAATTCCTTTAGTGATTCAAAGTCTAAAATGATATATGTGCAAATAAACTGTGATATAAATGAGTGAAATGCTTTATTTAGTTCACTTACAAATCATGCTTGTTTACATAGAACTGTGCACATTAATATATATATATATATTATTATATATATATATATATTATATAATAATATTTTATAATTTATTTTTTATTATCATATGCAGATATTCTCTGTATATCATTCCATGTATATTCAGCATTAATTCATAAGAATCTTCAGCTGGCCAAATATAGCCTTGAATTTTTATTAACCTTTTACTTGCACGCCTCTACACATTTTGCACATTCTTAGATACATTCTAAAAAGACTGAAAAGAGTCTTTGAAAACAAGGAGTGGTTTACTAAATAAAGTATCATGAGCTCTTCGAACTTTTTGAAGACATGACATTGAAGAGTAAAATTCAGCCATAAAAAGCACTTTGGAAAGGTTTTGGAAACGTGATCCAGATTGTACTGTGATTTGTGTGAGAATCATAAAGCTCATACTGTATGTGACTGTCAGTGCTCAAACTAAGCCGATTAGAAAGTCATAACCTCAAAACATCAGTAATGCTTGTTAATGAGAGCAAGCTGTGTAACGATGTAAAGTATAAAGCAATTTAAAAAGGATTTTATGCCTAGTAGATAATTTTAAGGCTATATGATAAAGACCTGGGCCTTTGGGGGAAAGGAGAAAAAAAAGCAACAGGTAAAAATGCATATATAAAAGGTTAATGTGGCAGATCTAATGAGATTGGAAGGCTCTGTAGTTCATAGAAAGGTTCGGAGTTCAAAGCATTCATAATAAAAACCGGACGGTTGGTTGATGCAGGTAATCTGCTACCCGCCGAGCTGATGCCATTGTTACAAATCTTCAATCACAGTGCTCTGTGGTTGGATTCATTCAGCAAGCTGCCTTTCATCTCCTGTGGTTGAGAATAAAGCACAAAATTGTGTATATTTTTCCTATGTACCTTTTTTATGTCGCCTATCATCTGTAAATTGAAATTAGTAGGTTGTTTTGGGGCGTTATTTTTATGGCGGCAGACATGAGCGTGACTCTGGCAGTCAAATGTTATGATCAGATCATTGTTTCAGCTGATTTACTGGATTTTGGTTCCACTCCAGTATTAGCACGATCCAGTCATTTGCATTCGTTTCTGAGGTATTAGCTAGGCTTTGTGAGACTTGATTATTTATGCTTTTTTTCTTCAGTTGAAAATAATGGCAGAAAATGCAGCAGAAAAAAACGCTAAAAATGATTTCTGCTGCTTGCTCAATTAAAATAAGGTAATTCAACAATTCTTCAACATTTTGTCACATTTCTTTTTCACCTAAAGAAAAGGTACATTCTTTGTAGTCGAAACAATGTTGAATTCAAGTGTCTTGTTAGCAATTAATATATTGTAATTTTGGTGTTTCTATTGCATTCAGGCTATAAGGCTTTTCATTGTGGTGAAGAGTGGAGCATGTGCTAAAACTGAGGATGCAATTACTTGATATTTTCTAGTGCGGTACTTCTACAGGCCTTGGTTTCTTCCAACATTACATGTATTAAGTAATCTGTTTCCATGCTACATGCTATTGTTCTAATGATGAGGGATTTTATTGGGCATATCGGCTTTACTGTGGCATGTCGAATGTCATTGTTGTACTTTATTCAGGTTTCTGCTACAAAAGTTATTGGAGTGGAGTTTATGTACGGTCCAATTTAATGATAAGAAAACTAATTTCAAATGTGTTGAACCACTGTCCCCTGCTAAATCAAGTTCAGCCAAAGCATGAACCAGGTTTTCTGCGTGTCTTAAAATGTCGTAATTTGCCCTTTCTTAAATTAAGGTTTTAAAAAGTCCTAAATCAGGGCAAAGAGTTTTAAAGTTATGGCATACAATGTTGCATGCACTACAAAAAAAAAAAATAATAATAATAATAATAATAAGGGCTTGATTGGATATTGATATGGATATTGATTGATATATTCATGCGCATGTCATCAGCAAAGCCAGTTAATACATAGAGTAAAAACACATGCATCATTTTCAAAGTCAACCATCAGAGTTTACATGCAAAAAAGGGCCCAATATAAGAGATAATGTGCACATGAAAGTTAAAAATGTCATTGATTGATGCATACTGCATAATAAATAAATAAACAACAATAACGCGCTTACATGTCGCATCATAATTTCACACAGAACTAGGAAGACTTATGTGAAGTTTATATTAAACATATTACAGACATTGGCAGTCAAAACTAGGAAGTCCAGTTGATCTCAAGGATATACCAATACTGAACCATTTACAGGATCGTATAAATAGGATTTACTTTAACTGTGCTCTGATTTTGAAGTTGCAGTGATAGTCTTTGTCACTCAACAGGTGTAATTTACACTTTGAGAGTTAAAACACTCTCCACTCTTTACCATACTCATTTAGTCATGTTCACTTATACAGTTCTAGCTCCATTATTGCACTAAAAACAGTTACTCCTGGATCTCGTACTCCTGAATTTCTCTGCTAATCGTGATTGGCAAAAGTGGACACAACAGAAACATCAGAACCAGTCGTCTATGCAGTGTGCGTCTGTTTAGTAATGTATCGTGACTGATTGCATGCTGTAATTCTCACACTTGGGATTGTATGTGAACCAATTTGTCCATATAATTCATAAGTAGCATATAAATTATATGTTGAAAACTGCTAAAGTGAACTCAACCCCGACCAAATTTTGTCAAATTCAAAACTGCCCAGTTTAAGCAGAAACCTGCACAATCTGGCAATACTTGTAGCAACCGTCCACCACGGTGACACAGTTGTCACGGCAACCATCACAGCCCTTATTGATATTTTGTGATACCTTTAAGTTGTTCCTTAGATTTTCTTACTAGGTCTCAAAAAGATCTTAAAAACTTCCACCTTTAACCTACTGTAACTCTAATGAACAATGTATGTGGAGTATGGGAGTATTTCTGTATTTACAAATTTCAGTTACAAATAAATGATATTAGTTCTTTTTAATTACTCTTAAATGATTTAAAAATCTTTTAAAATGGCATATTTAGTAAGAAAGCCTTTTTGAAGTAAATAAGTTTAATGCTAGGTTTATGTAATTAAACCAATACATCAGTTGTCGGGATTCCAAAATTCTGCCTTAATTCCACAACATCCTGTCAATCTTGTTCTCTTGGCTGTATGTGATTATAGAGCTGGGAGCTGATCACAGCAGAGGCTAATCACACTGTAGCAGTCTGTCCGCCCGCGCGGCATGACATGACATGCCACAGTTTCTTGCCAATATCTCTGGGTGAAGTTTTGATGCATCGTTAAGTTCAGCCCTGACTCGACGTTTGACTTCCAAGTTTGTAGACATGGAACATACGAGTGCAAAGCAAATAACTGCACAGGCATTCAGCCTTGAAATGGAATCCACGGTGCGTTGATGTGGTGCACAAATGGAGAGTTGGCGCTGTGAGAAAAAGTCGAAAGAAAATTAATTGTACATACAGAGGAATACTGCTTAACCTTTCAGTCAGTAAGAATCCTCAAAGCCTTAAGTGCCACAATTCAAGCAGGACGTTTGGTGTGGGCTTATGTGGATAATTCTGCCGTTTTTGCCGCCACAGGTGTTTCATTAACTGAATGCTGATGGATCCACATTATAAATGCAGTATTGATTGTTGAATAACTTCTGCAGCTCTTTGTGAGCTGACTTTCTTCTGGATCAAAAGTGTCTCTCTACTAAAATAATGTTCATTATCATTCTCATTGATCCTTCTCTTGAAAAGAACAGCCAATTTTTTGGAAAACTACAGACTGAAAGCAGTTGCGTTTATTGCCAGTGTGGGCTGGAATAGGAACAAAAACTAGCAGCTCGAGGGCAGTTTGATATTGTTTTTATTGCAACAGTGGGTTAAGAGGTTGATAATGTACCACATTCCAGTTAACAACAGTGCTGCTATTGGATTGATGCCTGTCTTTTTTGTTGATAGCTGCAATCATTTCCATTGGATTGTTTTGTTTTGAGATTAAATCAGTGGCACAATGTTCTGTATATATTCTCTTCGATGAGAGACATAGGTTATTTTTTAGTTCTGCAGCCATTTAGCAAGAATAGACAAATGTTAAACATATGTTGACTAATTATGTTTTACTGGCATATGTTTTGGGTTAAACCGAAATGGAACAGGTCATTATGGTTTGACAGCTTTGTAAATAATGTCCACATCTTTACAGAAACAGATCTCAGTGTGATGTAAATAATGTATCAGTGAAAATTCATCTATGTCTGTCTATGTATCAATTATTTCACTGACTGTTTTTATGGTGATAGTCATCTAATCAATTAATCAATCTACGCCAATTTAAACCTGGCAAAAACATTTTCAACTTAAAATAGTGTGTTACCCCACTTACTTAATATTTTTAGTTTGGTCTACTTGAAATTTTAAGTTATTTACCGTTAATTAAGGTTACCTGGAATATTTAAGATGACTTTTTAAATAAAAAAAAAACATCTTTACCAGCAATCCCATACGTATTTTATCACGTTCAGTATCAGTTACTGTTAATTTCACTGGCCAACTTTAAATGTAGCACATCTTAAAGTGAAGCCACGCTATGGAGAAGGGTTTTACTTATAACCAACTTTATTCATCTCTTACTTCAGGTGTAAGCTACAGCGTTATCATGGCTCTGCAATGCTCTTTGGAGTTTGCCCTCTGATTTACTGTTCAATCTCTCTCGCTCTCACCTCAGATAGTCTCCTTGTCTGCTTGATTCTCATTCCTACAGCGATTATCATTCTTTCTGTCTTTTTTTTCTTTAGCTTGCTAAATCATCACCATCGATTTTCCTCCCTTCCATTGTTGCGCGGTCCCTTTGTGCAGGGAGTGATAGTCCGCTAATGAAGGTGTGTGTTTTTTTCTAGATGCATCATTAAGTCTTATGGAACGTCTATGTCCAGTGCCGCCCGCTCGTTTCTAGAACATTAACCAAACCCCATGTTACAGATTCTCGTTTAAAGACAATATTCTGTCTCCATCTTTTGTTCAGTGTCTCTGGAGTGTCATATACAGCTAAATACAGACGATTTTCTGTAGAGTCTGCAAACTGATGATGATTTGTGCCGCCGCTATGATAAAGCGGTACACTGACATCATCACAAGCACATCCGGCCTATTTGTTGTTCAAAAGTGCCATTGATCACAATTAACAGGCACCGTGCCCAGTCACTGTGGAAGCTCTTGGGGGAGCTGGATTTGTGCATCTGTCCCAAACATGGAGCATGCTGTGCTTTAAAAGTGACAGAGAGAAACTCTGAGGTGGTGAATGCCGAAAGACCTGTTCAAGGATAGTGCATTGACCCCAGGCATAATGCATGCAGAATGTCTTAATGAAATGTGTAAGGGTGGCAGCTGAATCCAATCTGCTTGTGCTCTCCCCTTCACTGTCACCCGTTTGACTGGGGGACCGTGGTCCTGACAGGCCAATTAGATTCATATTTGCATATCTCTTTCGCTCCGTTTGCCTTGTTCGCAGGAGCGTAAAATAGGCTAATAAGGCGGTAGAACCTGTGTTCAGCAAGATTCATTCAGAATGCTTTTAAAGTGTGACATTCGTGTGCTTCCTCTCCACCTCTGACTGGGCCCGGGCACGGGTGGATCACTGATGGAATCTGAATTCCACCAAAATAAATGGAAATACATACCTTGTTTCTTGGTTTCCTTTTCTTTGCTTCCTCTCGCTCTCTCTCTCTCGCTCACTCTTTGTGTTTGGTTATTTGTTTGAAATCCTTTGCTGTTTAAGGTCTGGGTGGCTAAATTTGTCACAAAATAAATTAAATGGTAGTTGGCCACATTCATTTTTAGCAACAATTGTATAAAAAGAATCTGCCTTTCTGCTCAATTCAGTGTTTATTTTGGTGCATTACTTGTAATTTCTATGTTATTAATAGTGAACATTTTCAGTCAAAATATTCAACACCATTGTTTTTTTAAGTGTAATACATTTTGGAGAGTATACATAGTAACTTTTTAAATTACATTTTGTTTATATGACATTTACTCTCGATATTAATAAATTGCAATAAATTGATACATTTTTTGTGTGCATGCTGTCCAAGACTTTTTGTGTTCACTTTAAGGAAAGGAAAAACTTGCTTGCATCAGGTAACAGATTTGATGAAATGATAGATATACTGGACTGTATGTGAATAGTTTGTCATGTCATTGGACTAATGGGATAATAATTATAGGCTCCCATAATTGGGCACATAACAATAAATAGTTATTAAGGATAATTTTCAAGCTGCTTTTTAGTATTTGAAAATGCAAAACTAATTAAATTGGATACTATTTGGGATTGTAAAGCTATAAAAATGCCATTGTTCACAATTAACACACACCGTTTCAACATGTTAAGCCTTAAAAGCATCAACTGAGTGTTTGTGCACAGTATCGTGTGACTTTTAAAGCCACACAGTAGATCTGAATGAGAAGCAGACCAATTTTTTATGAAGTCTGCTTTGAGTGAAAGGTTATACACTGGGTTGGTGGGGGGAAATGGTCTGAATTCAGGGTGGCCTCCCTGATTGCTTTCTCTGTAGCGAGAATCTCGTTTTTCCTCACCTCAGATGGCACTCAGGACAAATAATAGTGGTAAATTGTCAAGGACTAGGTCAGAGAAACACTCTTCGCGACCGTGCCATGTGAGTTATATGGGGGGGCTCTTCCATTCCCCAGGCTTTTCAAATATTCATGACCTTCTTGTAGCACTACAGAGGGCGCGAAAGCAGTTCGTGGCCTCATACATAATGAAAGGGTAATGGACATTCATCATACCTTTTTTGAGACATAGTACTTTAACAGCTTTAAGTGAAATCGAAAAGCCTTGGGCACCGCTCACTGTGATTTCGTTCTTTTTTTTTTTTTCACCCTTTTTTTCTCCCCGTCATTTGAGCAACATGACTTACTGATGAGCACTCAGGCCTGACATTTCTCAATAGCCGAGCTTAAAGAGTCACACGATGACTTATCAAACACTAGCTGCATGCTAAAGAGATTGGTGGTGGATGACACACTGGCCAAGAATCGCATTCAGGGCCGTTTTTGAGATGAGGTGAGTTTTCTGGTGATTAACACTGAAAAATATTAAAGGCTATGTCTGTTTACTTACACAGCAAGTTTAGTTTTATCCACAGTCAATTCGTTTCTCACTCACACCAATGATTCTTGTTGTATTCTTGTTGCAACTTTAGTAGGATGCCTGTATACAATTTGCATGCATTTTTGTGTGTATATATATATATATATATATATATATATATATATATATATATATATATATATATATATATATATATCTTGCTGAGTGAGTGTGTGTGTGTTTTAGATAATAGTATGGAAAAAAATGTGATTGCATAACATACTACAATGAAAGAAAAATGGAAAAATGTGACTCTGTAAGATTCATTTATCTCTCCTTGCTTGACAGTTATAAAGGCCAATAAGTGTCCATTCAGCCAGGAGCATTTAGACGAGGACAGGGAATAAGTCTTGAAATAAGATTCGTCTACATGGTTTAATCCATGGAGCTAATTAATGCCTCTGTATCTTCTCCCTCTACCTATTTAACGTTTGCACATGTGGACAGACAAGGCTTGGGGTCAATTACAGTGGTGTAATTATTGTAATTGGCTCATTTCTGACCCATTACCCTTCTTTATGTCACCCTTAACATTTTGTAATTTGATGTGCAAATGATCATGGGATCACATTGATGAATGATGCAGCAAGTCTGAGAGAGTGCATGTCCATTAATACCGCAGGAAGACATGCTGTCTCAAGCAAGGTAGAAGCAAAACTCAACTGCTGCAAATGGTGCAAGACTTTGGGGGACTTGATATCATGTTGAGGTGCAAATTAAATGCATTTATAGTTCATCCAAAAATTAAGATTCTTTAACCTTTTGACAATGTTGTGTTGTCCCAGACCTGTATGATTTTCTTTCTTTTTTTTTTTTTTTATCTGCGGAGCATAAAATATATCTATACAGGGAGTCAGTGGAGTCCAGTGTAGTTTACTTCAAAATATAAATTGTAGGTAATATCATAAAAAATGGCATATTGGTTTTAAATATTGTATAATCTAAGCTGGTTTCAAGAGAGTTAGAGTGAAAATAAATGTTTTACACTGTAAAATTAAAAGTTGAGAATATCCAGCTTTAGCAGATTTAAACATTTTCTTAGCTTGTTTTTGTAAGATTTTTATCAAAATCTCCTGAGGCTGGTTGCCTTAAACTTTTAAGTTTTCTTAACTTTTTTTCAGAGAGTTTTACTCACTGGTCTGTTATTGTGGCGACATTTCTATACCCCAAAGAGTGACACTGAAATGAAATGAACTGTGATTGGTGGTTTGACATTTTGGTCAAGTGGCCTCATATGCGGGCTTGACAAGTGAAAGCTACTGTGTGTTCTAGACCTTCAGCCGTCAGTAGGATGTTCTAGCTACAGTACACGAGAATAGTTAGTACTTAAAGAGTTTATTTGCTAAAAATAGATAACTCTGTTTATTCAAAAATATTGTTTTTATTAGGTTATTGTTTTAGTTTTTATTATTATTATTATTATTATTTAAAATAAAGCAACTGCTGTTTGGTTGAGAAAAGTTGCAGTGCACAATGAAAAAAACTTAATGGAATATTTCCAATATCACAGTAACACCATATATTCAGAAACTGAACTTCATATTCTATTCTTCAGGGCACTGTATATTAGTGACAGATCTAGTACAGAAAGATCAGAGTTTATTGGTAAATTTTCCTCCTGCCCTCGAGAACACTGTGATTTATGAGAAAAGTTAGACCAGACTGTGATCTTCTAGATGTACAGACATCAAATACTGTTCCATCACACCAGAATCTGCTTATAAAAAGTCGTATGGTTATTTTCCTCATTTATAGCTTTGATTGAAATGATTTCATCAAGGGACATTTCACCTGTTTCCAAAACATGTCCATCAGCAAACTCAACTGTCAAAGCGGTCTTCTCAGAAAAGGTCTTGTTTTTGCATCACATGTCCTTGACTACTCCTCAGCGGTCTTCTTGCTTTTTTTAGAAGGAAGTGAAAAGGCAAGGAGAGTGGATTTGGAAAAGTGGTGCGTTTGAAAGGCATTGTTAACGACTGACGGAGCAATGGATGAGGGTGTGGGGAGCCATCAATCAGAGCTCCAGAAAATGAAGTTAGAATCAAAGCAAACGTATACTTACGGGCACTTTTTGCTTTTGAAACTCTCAATGGGTTGATTCCCTCTCAACAATACATTGTGACAAGAAAAGGCTCTTTTTTTCCTCTTCCCGCTGGGGCGAATGACTTGTCGGGGAAAGACATTTGGTCTTTCTTCTGTGATGACGTTGACATTTTAGAAAGTGCTTTTGTCAACTTTGGTGCTTTGATGACTCTTATTGTTCCTCTCCCCCAGACGCTGGTAAAATGCAGAGCACCTTCCTTATGCTGCTCTGCAGGGTTGTGCAGGGACTGCTTTTTTGGCCCCGTTGTACCTTCTCACCTCCTGCACTGACTGTTATGAGTCACATGACCTTTCTCTGCCATCTTAGTAACAAGCTTCATGATTAAGAAAGGTCAAGCCATGCAGGAATCAGACACTGTGCATCTCAGCTTTTCTCAATCCCAGTAATTTCGTCACCTGCGGCTCTTGGACCGACCGTGATGGCATTGAAACGTCTTTATCGTGGAGACCTTTGTAGAGTGCCGTGCATCTCGCTTGTACCTCTGATATCCTTCGGAACAGCAAATTGCTCTCCAAAATTTAAAAGGGCAAATGAAAGTAAAGTACCATGCAGCAAACTACTGCTACTTTACCATGCTTGAACTTTTATTAGGGCAAAAGACATTTCAGAGAACGTTTAAGATTCCATCATTTGAAAGCATTGAATGTGTCTGTCATAAAAGTAGAAGGACGATTCTAAAGGCCTTCCAGGCTCATTTAGGATACTTTAAAACTTTTTTTTTTCTCCCAGGTTTGAAATGTCCTGGAACAGTCAGCTTGCTGAGAGGCGCCGTCCATTTATCTTGCCGTGCTGTTAAGTGTCCGGGAAAGTAGATTTTGGCTGCGAGGAGGCTTGCAGAATTACTCTCTGGCCTCTCATCGCTATGCAGAGAAATGAGGCAAAGCAAAGAGCGACAGAGTCATAACTCAGGACACTGGGTGTGATTATTTTCTTTGAGAATCGTAATTCAGACTAATTCCGCTGTTTCGCCCGACATACCATTGCATTGAAACAATCGTCGCCCCTGGAGAGAAAACAGTTGCTGTTAAGCCTCTGGATGTCCGAGCTATACCTCTCACACTGTCTCTCCCTCTGTCTTTTATCTTGTCTTAGAGCCAGTTCTTTCACATTACAGCTGGCACATTCTTGGCTTTTGCAATTCATGGGCTAAGCACAGAGCTTTTTATTGGTAATCAAGACAGACAGTTGCTCATTAGTAGTCGTCTCACCCAAGGCAAGTGTGGGATTCATGCCTTTAGTGTTAAACATCGCTGTGCACCACAGAAAGAAAACCAACCTTCTAGCTGTTTGCCTTAAACATTGGTGGTGTGAAAGTCTACTGCTACATGTTATTGGTGTACATTCAAAAAGCCCAGTACGGCACTTCTCATTGAAGTATCTAGTTTCTAGTACAAAGATTAAAGTCTAATATAGAACGTTGTTTTTTTTTTTTTTTTATCTTACAAAAGAATTACAAAGCCGCATGCAACGCAAAATCAAAGCATTTAAAAAGGGTTCACTGCATGCCATGGTTACTGTAGATGTGCTTTGTGTAAAAACTATTTGATTCAACTGTCATGCTGAGGGTCTGGCAGACCTTCAAGGAAAACAACAATACTGTTCATGAGATTTGTTAGTCAGAAAACCTCATACAGTGTATCACAGTGGTTTACATTTACAGTTACTGAATCCAAAAATATGTCTAATCTAGTGCTGTCAAACAATTAATCATCATTAAAAATCGCATCAAAAATAAAGGTTTTTATTTACATAATATGTATGTGTGTACTCTGTGTATATATATATATATATATATATATATATATATATATATATATATATATATATATATATATATATATATATATATATGAATACACACGCATGCATGTATAGATTTAAGAAAAATGTATTGTTTATACATTCTAAATATTTATACTGATTATGTAAATATAAATATATACATGGAAATACATAGACATGTTTTCAAAATTTACATAATAAAAAAACTTTATTTTGGATGTGATTAATCACTTGACAGGACTACTATAATCATATACAATTAATAATTATCAAATTAATTGTAAAATGCTTTACCTATGTGTATATAACATTGCCTTTCCAGTCTGTTTTTTTTTTTTTTTGTTTTGTTTTGTTTTTTAGGTTTATCAGTGGAATGTCAGGCAGCATGTAAAAAATGATAGCGCTTGGGTAAAGAATCTCAACGCTGGATTTACCTCAGCCACACAAACAGGAGTGCATTTCTCGGACTTAATCCAAGAATGCATCAACACTCTCACAGAAGCAGAGAAAATTGCAACTATGCTAAAGTTTTAGTGCTCAGTGGCTGTGATATTGTCATGCTTTCATGTTCTGCACATTTTCATTATTTGTGTCATAGTCTGTTTTTCAAAGAAATGCATATACTTGTCGATAAACAGGCGAGTATTCCATATATCTAAAAACCTACATTATACGTATGTATGAATACCGCATTCAGATACAAGAAATTTGAAATACCTGGAATTGTTTGTCTATTGTGATGTTAATTTACATTTGTTATTCTCCTTGCTCATGCACTTGTGGTAATTCAAGTTGTTCTCTACTGATAAATCAACTGAGCATCCCTTTTTACTGGAAGTATTCTTCCCCTTTGTTCTCCTAAGCTAATGATCACATTTCACTTTTCGAACATTAGAAGCTACAAGCAAGAAAACAACTGTGCTTTCAGCATAACAATGCGAATGACAAGATGGATTGAGAAATGAACCTGAATATCATGTTCTGCATGAACTGTATAGCGTGTGACGATCATGTTATAAAGCATCATTTGAGAATGCACATCATGCTCTGTGCATTTGTCTTTTCTATTATGCTTACTGAAAAATGTGTGAAAAGTTTGTGGTTAAAACAATGGGAAAAATGCATTAGCGGGTTAAAAAGAAAATATAAAAAAACTAATTTCTTAACTCACTTAGACTAAAATGTAAATTGATGATTTTGTACATATTTGTAATAGAAAACAAAACTAAAATACTAAGAAAGAAGAGTTTTTTTGCAGTGTGAGTAGATGGTCTTTGGGGTTCACTTTAAAATGTAATTTGTTTACTGACCTAGAAAAGTGCAAAATATGAAATATTTCTTGTTCAATTTTCCTCTAAAAAAGTGTAGAACTACATTTCCCGGTTTAAATTGCATTTTGAATCCCACATTTTCAGTGTGCTCTTGGATTCTTGGTAGTGTGACTGAGAATGCAAAACAAGCTGCCAAGGTACTAGCATCAGCCTGTAGAAGTAAACGGCATTGGCTTGGAAAAGCAGTTATGTACCGAACAGTTTTCAACACTAGTAAGGGATGCCTCCCCAGCCCTCTTTGTTCTTGACTCCTCCTACTTCTTCCCTTGTGCTTCACTCAGTGCCGCATCCTCCTCAGGGGAGACAGGGAGTTCTATTTTAGGCCTTGATGTTTTGCTCTCTCACGTCCCCCCATGGCTCAATTTCCTTACTCTCGGCATTTTGAAAAGCACTAGTGCTCTATGAGTCCTTCTTTATTATTGATACGCAAGCAGAGGTTTGCTGTAAAAAGCCATCTTCACCAACCCTGGCACAGGGAGTTTGTGTGTGTGTGTGTGTGTGAGTGTGTGTGTGTGTGTGTGTGTGTGTGTGCATGCATGCATGCGTGTTTATCAGTGTGAGAGAGTGTGAGAAACACTGAAAAAATTTATCACTGGCATCATACAGATACAGCCTGCAAAATAAACATATGTTGAATCTAAACCAGAATACATATGAACATAATAGCCTATTCTGATTCTTTTATCAACTCTTAGTCCTTCGTACAGAGCAGGAAATGAGAAAGTAAGTGTTCTTTTTTTATAACAGTATCATTATGTATAATCCCACGCTTAATTATAAAGCCTAACTGAAGACCACATTGATGTGTGGGAAATATATGATGGTTTGCCATATAATGACATTTTTCTAATTTGATTTTACGGACAGTGCAACTAGCAAAAGGTCTTTTTTTTCAGTAGGTGATGGAATGAGAAGCAAAAAGTGGGGCACTGGAAAAAAAATGCAGACTTCCAAACTTGGCTTGTTCAGAAAGAGCCAGAGGGCTGAGACATACTGCCTGACTCCATGTTCGGTCCGGTTTAGTCTTTTAATCTTATCATTGTAGGAAACCAAGAGTATATGCAGTGTGTGTGTGTGTGTGTGTGTGTGTGTGGGGTTGACAGTGATGGGAGTAATGGCGTTATAAATAAACGACTTTACTAACTGCATTACTTTTTCAGTAACTAATTACTGTTTCCCCCGTTACAATGCTGTAATGCTAAAATGTCAATCTAAATTATGGATCAGTTTATCTAATGGATGCTGTATTTGATGTATTTGATGTATCATTGTCCCACAGAAACGCTGAATTAGTGTACAATATTTTATAATAATAATCTATTTAGTGTCCTTTTCATTCATTTAACGTAATTGTATCGGGGACATCCAAGTTATTTGACATTTTTGAATATTTACATTTTCTATTTCTATATACATGATCCTTCAGAAATAATTCTAATACACTGTTTTGGTACTTAAGAGACATTTCGTATTATGGACCAGCGTTGAAAACATTCAGTGTTGTAAAAATCAGTTTTACTAAACAGAGCATATTATCGCAAGAGTGCAGTTCCAAAACAGGCATGGAAATTTCTGTGGGTGATTTACAGACAACACTCAAATTAAAGAACACAGATACAACATCTCATTTCCATAATGACCAATGCATTCTACCAAGCCCAGCACAAATTAGTGTCAGGATATGTTCGGGTTTGGATAATGTGCTCTTCTGCCATTTCAAATAAATAAAAAAAAAAAAAAAAAAATCATCTCCCTTTTACCACTATTGTGCTGCTGTGATCTTTGTTTGAAACTATTTTCATCAACCAATGGAGAAAAACAGTCAACGTCGATGATATGTCCTTTCGATAAATTAAAATTCAAATGTTGAACTGAAAACGAAAATATGTACTACTTGTTTTAACTCTTGTGTAAATTTGTAGTCGTGGATTTCAGGGTAAACTTTGCATAGTTGGCTGTTGCAGGTTGCTTAACGAGGCTGTATGTTATAAAAATAGAGATAAAAATTACATTTTTATGTTTCTTCGTTGTGCAGTTGCGTTTATTTGTTTTGATTTCTCCACAAGATTCTCTCATTTAGACAAGCCGCGTGAGTTCAACAGACGTGACCTTATTGATGCTGCATTATCAATCGGCATTTGAATTGAATGAAATCTCAATTTCGACTCTCGATGAAATTTTGGTGCAATCTGATATTTTATTTGGATTAGTTTTCCGGTTGGGCAAGTAAAATCTACAATGCAAATACATTTTAATGCTTGTAAAAAAAATAGGCCTTTATTTTGTTCATATACCACCTGCACTGAAAAGTTACATTTGAAAAATCAATGCGTTTAAATAAGCTATAGGTTTCACTGTTCTCTTTCACAGGGAGTGTTGATTCTGACCATTCAGCGTCTTCCTCCCTCTGAAGAGCAGAGAGGAGAAGGTAGAGGAAAAATGCAATATTCCTACTCAACTCCCCCAGGACTTGACATTAAAAAGTATTTGCTGGGGAAAACTAGATAAGAAAGACAAAAGAAAATCAGAGCACCAATGCCAAGGCAAAGAACACAGACCTGCCTTCGTCGTTCTATTTATCACCGTCATTAATATGCTGCCATTTTGACGTGTCCCGATAATTCCCCCATGGTTCCTTGCTCAACATTGCGTGGCAAGGATGCTGTTCTTCACAAGAGTCACCAGCCCAGGTGACCTTTAGGTGCCCTTTACCAGTCCCTTGTGTGCAGTGATGAGAGGGCCACACAATGAAACCGTTATCTGTAGTCAAACAGGAAGCGGGCAGTCTACATGGTGATACACTTTTCTAACTTGTACCACCTGTCAGATTACACCAGAGGGATGGCGGGGACTTGCAATCTCAATTTATACACAATGAGGACTTGTGCAACATTTTGCTGCATGTTTAATACAGAAACAAAAGCAGCGATTTTTATGAACAGAAACATAATTCTTCTTCTTTTGTGTTGCAATAAATAGAAATGCCTCTTAACGTAAAACAATTAATTGTGCAATTAAACAAGGTGCTGATTAGGTCTTGAAATTCTGGATTGAATAGCTTTGGCGTGCATGTTACTAGTGGAGTGTTATTGTTATTGTTATTGGTTTTGGTCATTTAATTATGATGTCGTCCATTAGTAGAGCCTGGATAAAAAGTATTGTAATATACTGCAGAAGTGTTCACAAATTCTCTAATTAATCATCTGTTTATTTATGGACTGAAATTGTGGACCATTGCACTAAAAAAGCAAATGTTATCCCATCACCAGGACATCTGGTTGTTTAATGAATGTGACTTCCTCTTCATTTTCTGTAATTGTGTCAAATTTCTACACAGTGGTAGTTACTTATTTCTCACGGGCTATATATCAGTCCGTCTGGGAATGGAGGAGAAATGATGTCGTTAATGATTTCGTAACTGTCAGGTTTTTGTGGTGGGCAGATTTGCTAAGTGGAAAGGGAAACGGTGGTCACGCTGTTGCCAGTGTGTCTCTTAGGTGAGGCTCTTCTCTTCCTGTGGGACACTGGGCTGCCATCTGCTTCCAGCTAGGAACTTCATCCTCTGTTAAATTCTTAATAACAAGCCAATTTAAAATATACAGCCATTCAGCACTGGGTGTTTTAAATGTAAAAATTTAATAAATAACTTTTGTTGTAGCCATATGAATCACTACATATAAAATAATATAATATGATGTAACTTAAATATAATGCTGCTATTTTTGTATTAATTATTTGTGTGTGTAATATATATATAGTCACATTGTGGTTGTAGGAAGGAGAGCTCAACGAGGATATAACTTTTAATCTTCTACACAAGAACAACTAATAATACAAGCAGGTAGACAGACTTCTACACACATTAAAGACGAGACCGGACAATTTAACCTAGGACAGACATCTTAGCAGACAACTTATATACACAAAGTAAATGACTAAATTAACTAGACACACCTGAACACAATGAGACAATTAACAGAATGTAGGGCACACACAGCACATGGGACAAGGAGAGTCCAACTATGTGATGTGTGTGTGTGTGTGTGTGTGTGTGTGTGTGTGTGTGTGTGTGTGTGTGTGTGTGTGTGTGTGTGTGTTTGTGTTTAAAAATAAAAATTATCGATAGATTTACAAACGAACAAATGAAATTTTAATATTTTTATTGTTCATGGCTTTAAACAGTTTTTAAAGTGGTTTAATTATTAGCTTTTTATTATTTTTAATATAAATGTACAATTAATGCAAGTTTTAAACATGTTTGATTTAAATTTAATAAATAAATATAAAAAACCTAGATTGCATTACTAACTAGATTTTCATCAAGCAATTTGTATTCAGCAACAGGCTACAATTTCTAAGTAATCTTCCAAGGTTTGCATAGATACATACATGTTTTGGAAGTTGGTGCACTTTAGTAAATAATATTTGCTTTTTAAAATAATTAATTAATTATTAAATATATAAATAGTGTATGTGCTAAGCAACAGACATTTAAATAAGTGCAAAAAAAAAATTTTCTTTGCTGTTTATGTAATTATTAAGTGGAGGTCAAACTAGATGGTAAGCATTCATACCTAATTACGTGAGCAACGATATGTCATGTCCCATTACAGAGTTTCGATTTTTAAACAGAATAACAATTTACTTTCTACTATCATCTTGTTCTCAAAACGTGTATTCACTTAAACATGTGTTGATGATAAACCAACAAAATAGTGCGTTATTATCAACCTTAGAGAAGCTTGATTCTTCTTTTGGGCAAACATCATGTTGTTGTGCAGATTTACAGGTCAAAGTTGACCAAATGTGGTGTTTTGCAAGTCGCAAAACCAAAGTCTAATTTGACCACTGCTTTAGAAATCATAATATTGTAATTAACTCCTGCTTGCTCATAAACAGTGATTTGTGTATGTTTTAATATTCATAATACAATCCAGTTCATTAAGGGATTGAAAGCTTTGTGTCAGTTGACCTTGCATTTATGACCTCTGATGGGTGAAACAATGGTGCTCTGCAAGACGCTGTAACATGGAGATAGCGATGTGTGTGCTGGTTTTGTAGCAGACCAACAACCGTAGGCCATAATTACACAGCAGAATCCATCATGAAAAATGGCTCCACGGCTATTGTTTCATTTTAATTGCTACAGCGCTTTGAATTGTTCTATTAAGTGCGGACCCTGGCACGATGGAAATAACGGTTTAATCAGGGCCCATTTCCACCTCATCAAGAGAAATAAACCGTTGGCAGCGGTCCAGCGATGTAGTCCCAGACTTTCATTGCTCAAGGCTTTTCCGAGTGTGTGTACGCGTGAAAATTGGAGAGAGAGAGAGAGATAAAGGGGAGATGCAGAAGAGCAGCTGATCTCTGAGGTGGTATCTGTTGTCTGATTTATATTAAAGCACTGGGCAGCAAAACATTGGCATTCAGAAGCTGTCGCTTTGAGTTGCTACTGTATGTTGTTTGTCTTGCTTGACCAAGTTTCTCAAAGCTAGTTGTTTCTTGTCCTCCTCGCATCACTATGCTGTGGCGTCTTTTCTCTCTGCTTTGAATGTGACAGAGGTCAAGGTCTTACCACCCGTAACATTCAGGCCTGGACACTGTTGACATGGCTCCTTATGTTCATGTTCCAGTATGTTCCAGTATGAAAGACTCTGAAGAGGCGGGAAGGACTCTGGTACTTTTGTAAATGTATAAATCTGTCCAGGGGCGTAGCATCTGGGTATGCTGGGTATGCAGGTGCGTATGGGTCCAGGCAGATCGGGGGCCTGTCGAGCCTAAGGGAAACTTTTAATAGAAATGAGGAAATGAATATAGAGCCCTGCGTGGATCCAGCCCTTGTCCGACAGCTTATCAGAATTCTCTGTCTGATTCCAACTTTCTTTTTTTTCCCCATTACACAGCTGGTCATTAGAATGGTTACATTTAGTTTTTTAATGGCAAGCTAGTTATTTCTTTTAGTTTCTTTATTAAAGGGTCAGTTCAACCAAAAAATATTTTTGTGTAACTCCAATTGGATTCGTCTGAAAGAAGAAAGTCATATACACCTATGATGCCTCGACGGAGATTAAAACAGGCTAAATTAATAAAACCCAAAAACTAGTTTAGAGATCAGAAATATGTGTCACAGTTTTGAATAATAACTCCTAAAATGACTTTTTTTTAATAATAATTTGCCGCTTATTAATAGTTGGTAAAATATAGGTATTGGGTAGGATTGGGAATGTAGTCATTTATATGTGCTTAATTAGCTCTAATAAATGGCTAACATTCTAATAATGTGCATGCTAATAAGCAACTAATAGGTCTAATCGTAAAAAAAAAAAAAAAAAAAAAGTGTGTGGATAAAATATGTTTTTAAATTAAAGTTTTGGTTTTTTAATGACCGAATGGCCAGTAGCAGACAGTGAGTTGCACATATGCGATGTCTGACCAGTTTAGCCTCCTCAAATCAACACGACTTGCCTAAAAATAAAATCTATAGACATAAAACACCATGTATTTCGCAATATTAATTTAAACATTTAACCTATTAGGCACATTTCCAAGTGTTTGTGCGGAGAGTGGAAGCTAAGGACCTGCAGGCATCAGCGATTTTTTTTTTATAACAGCGTAAACTTAAAATACGCTGTCATTTTTGCTTATGAAGGTAAGAGTAATAACTCATGCGGAATTGCAAAGGGTCTGCTTTTATAGTGCACTCACAAAATTGTGCTTTTGGAAAATGAAGAACACCAACAGGAATCACTTTTTGCCATCTCTGTCTTAAGCTAAAACTCTTCGCAAAGAAAATCACAGAATACGTGCCTGACAAACACTAGTTTATTAATCAATTAATTAAATCTTTATTCACTGTAATTAAAAAAAAAATTATGTGGCATTCAACCCATCATTCTGCACATTTAACAGAAAAAAAGCAATAAAATGTAAGTCCTTGGTTAACTGACAATGTTGGCGAAGTTATATTCTTGGCTTTTCTGGTAGGCTGCTATGACTGTTATGGCTATTCACAAGCTTTTACTTGACATTAAACTCTGATTGGTTGATTTCATTTAAAATAAATTGTTCAGATTTTTTTTCAACATGCATTCAAATATTTATTCATGTATTTTTTTTGTGCTGCGATATTAAAGAGGAAAAGATAATTGATTCATATGCTGCTTCAATTGAGGCGAATAGTTATCTCACAACCAATAAAGAGCATAAAACACATTTATTGTTTGTATTATATCATAAAATTGATAGAACTTGCCTGAGGCTTTGTGTTATAATAAAAGTAACAAAACCAAAGGCTTATTGCGATTATTGGGTGGCTTGCATGCTACAAATATGGACTTGAAAATGTTAAAATATTGTTTCCAATAAATCAAACCATAAATACAGCAGCCTGTAAATAGTTGCACCACTGAATCTCTTTATGGGTTCTTTTTTGCATAATATTAAAGGTCTAATTCATAATGAAAGGATACCTTAACTAAATGAATGAATTTCAGTTATTACTATTATTATTTTAATATTATAATGAAAATGTTTTATGGTTACAATTTTACATATTCAACATGATTTTCATTTTTTCATATCATGAATATGAATTTAATGAATATCAAATAAATGTGGCTCCTTTTGAACTTTATTTATTTTTGAACTGAGGTATTTAACAATATTACAGTTTTTCACTCTAAAATTTATCAAATAACTGCAGCCTTGGTAAGCAACTTTGTTTAAAAACCCTTAAACGAGTAAATTAATGAAAACATTTTTCTTTTGTTTGTTTGTTTTTTTAACAGTAAAGTGACCAGTATGAAGAATAATATGGCTTTTTACATTTATAATGTTTTTATATATGTATGTATGTTTGAATGGATAGCTGTTCAGTGTTTCACAAGTGAAAGGCCTGTATAGTTCAGCTAGCAGTCGAGAGCGATTTACCTCAAAGCCGAAACCATATGGAAGGTCATCTTTTTGAACCAGTTAAGTGTTTGCTTTGGAAAGGTTTCGGTATGATAACAATATTTATTTAATTGGTATAAGCTTTATGGTCCACTGACAAGATATTGAATTCGTTTATCATGGGTATATAAGCTTATTTAATTTGAAAATTGTGTTGCTATGGTGACTGTGGCTTTTTTAGTTGTACATGGTTGTAGTGTGATTTACTTAAACGTAGGCCAAAAATCATCAAACTGTGTGTGCATGTGCGATAGAGTGATAGCGTTTACATGCTGTGTATGTTATGAGATCGTGTGTGGTTTTGAAACTTTTACCAAGTCTGATTTGGTGCCATACTCTACCACTGGAATCATGAGAGGGCCGGATACTATAATGGTTAGATGATGCTATCTGTGTGCAGAGCGAGATACAAAACACCTGCTAAGACAAATTACACCAGTGAGGGTAATATTAGGTTGTGTTAGCTTGCATAAAGTAAGCCATGTGCAAATACAATTGTAATTCAGAGTGTGGAAGTAGAGCATTATTAATTTAGTAGCAAAGGTCAGGGATGATGATGGTGAGTCTGAGCGCAGAAGGAGGTCAGCTTTGAAGCAGTGAATAGCAGTGAAGCAGTGACACCATTTGAATGAGGTTCAGCTGAACGGAAAATCTGAGTTTGTTCCTTTGCTCTTGAGAAAAGATGGTTTGTGTACAGACACGGGGAAGCTATCAGAAGTTGCTCTTTCGCGGTTTGAATATGGAGAGTGGAAAGTTCACTAACATGTGACCAAATCTGTGATTCTCAACATGATCTGAACCTTCAGAAAATCTCCCATGATGCTCACTCGCAACTCAATATAATTTGCTACCAATTTAGAGCCCCAAATATTGGTTTTCGAAGGGAAATGTACTTATCCTCATGTCCTTCCAAACCTGACTGGCTTTCTTCTGCAGAGCACAGAAATAGATGAATAGACATCTGATGGTGAATGTATACTAACTTTAACTGATCATTTTCATTTTTTAAATTTACACATATTTTAATAATGAATGCACAATATATTCATACCATATCAGATATTTGCAGATAATAGTTATACCTGCAAACAGATAATCCCTTTTTCATACAGTACATTATGATGTTTTACTTGCAGCTTTTAAAATAACAGATTTTTTTATTTATTTTTGGTGTTTTAAATGTTATTTTTTAGACAATATAAAACTGAATATTTTAAAGTCTTTTACTGGTTTTTGGACAAAACACGTACAGTAAATAATTACTAGATTGTTAGTGATGGCCAGAATTTTAAAATGAATTCATCTTTATATTTAAGCAGTTTTAACAGTAAAATTGAGGCAGCCAGTGTGATTTTACTTTTATAAAGTTATATTAGTTTTTCATCAAACCCACCCACATGCTTTTCTGTTTGACCATGGTGTGTGATTTATCTCGTAGGTGTTGACAGACAAATTGCTTGTTCATGGAATCTTAACACGTCATTTCCAGTTGGGGCACAGTGTTACAGTGACTAATGATCGTGTGCCATTCTATTGTATTTACCCAAATAGATGTTCCTTAAATGATCTGCTTTTTTCCCCTCATAAAACAAAGTTCCTGAAACAATGAGAGAAAGAAGGTTTTGAAATGAGAGATGTGTAAACAAGGATAAATCTTTTAATTTTGGGGTAATCAGCACATTCATTCACACAGTCTCACAGGATGCTCACTGGAAGTTTTTTTTAAGGCCAGTAACAGCATTTTCTTATTGATCCTTAAAGGGATAGTTCACCCAAAAATGAAAATCCTGTCAGTAATCATCCACCCTTGTGTCGTTCCAAACCCGTTAGACCTTTGTTCATATTCACAACACAAATATTTAGATATTTAGATGAAATCCAAGAGCTCTCTAACAGCAATGCAACTGAAATTTCCCCAGGCCCAGAAACATAGCAAGGACATTTGTAAAATACTCCAAGTGACATCAGGTTGAATTCTTCTTCTTCATAATACTCTGTCCACCATGGCGGCGTACGATGGTAAACGGGATAAGGGGGAGAAGGACTATTGAATAAAATTATTATTTTTATTTTGTCTGTGCACTAAAAGTATTCTCGTAGCTTTGTAAAGTTACAGTTGAACCCTTGATGTCATGTGGACAGTTTTACGTTTCTGTACATGGGAACATTTTACTTGCGTTGCTGTTTATGGTGGGTAAGAGAGCTCTTGGAACTCATCAAAAAGTATCTTAATTTGTCTTTTAAAGGAGTAAATTACAATATGACTTATTAAAATGAAAACAGGTGGACTTATTAAACAGACAGCGCATGTGTAGGGTGTACACTGTCTGATCTCTAAATCTTAGATCAATTTAGTGGCCAGTAGTTAAAAAACATCCACCTCCATTTTTTAGCAACTGAAAAAAAAAAAAAAAAAAAAAAAAACACTTACATAGAAATGTATTAAATCTCAAACATTTTTCATGGTTTTAGCAGAGTGCACAGGGCATGAAGAGAAAGTTGTGTTTTGGCTAAGATGAGGATGACTGGTTAAAATAGACTTGTTTTATTGGCTGGCAGGACTCTTGCAACTCTTGGCACACACCGATGGCTGTTTGATCTTTCGAGTGGAACAGATTGTCAGTGTGTTGTCACTGGGAAAGATAATGTCTAGGGAAGCGAGAATGGACAATATAACTGTTTTAAATAGACGTGCCCACTCCGAAATAAAGGCACAAAGGTAAACATGAGTCACTTATGCAGAACATGTTTGTGATTATTGTGCAAATGAGGTTTTGTTGTTTTTACGCTCAGAATTAGACTTCCATTGAACAGCCTAACAGTTTATGTGCATCTCTAAGCAGCTTTTTTGAGTTTAGTCTTAACATTTTTTTTTCCAAAGAGATTAATTGATACTGCAGGGAGACATTTATCATAGGGCTGTGTTAAGACAAGCATTTAGCGTAAACATCTGGGCTAGAATGATATCATAAAGTCAGCATATTATGCATGCAAGGCTTACGTTCGGCTTTAATGCAGTTAATAGTGGCGCAAATCAGCTAGCATCCCATTTCCAATTACTTTGGAAAATAAGGAGGGGAATTTCCAACCAGTCATTACGTTTAAGTAAATGATGCTTTACCCAACATGATTATTTCCCCTTAGGGGTCAATAAAGTTCTATTTATGCCTCGTTCTCAAACCAGTTCAGTGCGAAGAAGTGTAGGGAAGAGCAAATGGCAAAGTTGTGTCTCCTGTGGGAGTTAAATGCTAAATTCTAAAGTTGTTTAACTTACTTTTTAAGTCTGCGAGTGTTTCAGGCCTGTTGATTTAGGTTTTTTTTTTCTTCAAAAATGTCTCTGCTTAAAAAGACTTCAGACTTTCTTGTGCTGTTTCCAAGAAACAAAGTTACACTAGCGGTGAACCAGCTTAGAGACACGTACCACCCAGGCTACTATATGCATTATTAACTGTGACAGAGGGAGCGAATAGCGATCCTTTATTTCCACCACAGAAATGTCTGTTGATAGTATAGGACTATTTTAGCTACACAAAGAAGGTGCCATGTAAATACTGCCATACAAAACTGCTGCTAAAGAGCGAATATAAGGGATAAGACACGGCCAGCTGTACATTGAACGATTTTAATGCACGACATGAAGGCAAGAACCACCTGACGCAAAGCTATGGCTCATTAGCTCAGCATTCTCGCAGCTCCAGATAGAAAAGAGATGAAAGTGCAGTAAGATCACATTTACTTAATTAATTGTAACAGTTATCTACTTGAGTTAATTATTCGATCGAAAGAGAGAGAGAGAGAGAGAGAGAGACACAGAGAGAGTGATTTTATACATTAGTAATGTTGTGAAATGAATAAATGCAAAATAATAATCGTAATCGTAAAACCAAGATTATTCCTTAGACAATAATCGTACCAACAAGATCTATAATCCTTATAGATCCCTAGAACCTTTATAGAACCCTGCGTCCTTAATCTTACATCTAAATATCAGATGAATGTGTTTATGTATTTTCTTTAGGCCGGTCGTTCAAAACCTTTAAACTCAGTAAGTTTTAATTATTAGTTAATTATTTTATTCAGTTTATAGAAAATGTCAGTAAAGCTGTTTACAATAAATACTGTCCTTTTGATATATGTCCTGAAAAAATACATACCATGGTTTTCACCAAAATATTAAGCAGTATGAATGTCTTCAACACCGATGATAGGAAGAAATGTTGCTTGAGCACCAAATCAGCATATTATATGTTTTAAATAAATAATGAATGCAAGAAGAAAAAATCTTGTCAACCTCACGTTTAAACCCCTTAAATGAGTATGACATGCTGGCATAGCAGTTTTTATGGATATGATATTTTCATGACAGCTTTTACTGATGCATATATCTAAATATAGTACTTTAGCGGAACAGAATAATAGTTTTATATTCAGTTTTAAGACTGAATAATTAACCCACCAAAAGTAACACATTAAACATTTTAATTAGCCTTTACAACTTGTCTTGCTGGCGCACTGTTTCTCGCCTGAAAAACAGAGTCCCAGTGTAAGCGTCAACTGCCGTTCCGCAAACCCCCGAGTGTTTTAACCTGTGACCGTGGGCTTCCAGGAGGAATGCCAGTCAACTGCACGCTGGGAGGTTCACATGTGGCCTTAAGGCTGGTGAAGCAGAGAATGAAAGGTGGAGTTCAGTCCACCTGCGCTACGGCTTCACTTATTGAATAATTAAATGCAG